>NW_021941256.1:0-157140 GCF_902148845.1 Salarias fasciatus
GAGCGGTGCCGAACAATACCGATCAGTGCCGGGCAGCGCCGAGGACGAGGAGCGCGGTGCGTCGACCGCTGCACAGCGGGGCACACGGAACACAGAGCGTCGTGGCGCCCCTTGTACGACCGCGGCGCCCCCCTCGGGACGTGGCGCCCTAGGCGGCCGCCTAGTTCGCCTATGCCTAGAGCCGGCCCTGCAACCTACAATGGCACCACTAAGAAAAGGAAGTCCTGAAGCAGCCCGAACTGAAGATTTACTGAACAGAAAGGTCTTAAAGCAGAGACTGTCTCAGCCTCCCTCACTGGAACTGGGAGCTGGTTCCACACGACAGGAGCCTGAGAGCTGAAAGCTCTGCCTCCTGTTCTACTTTCAGAGAACCGAGGAACCTCCAGCAGGCCACGAAGCGTTCTCCTGGGACAGTGTGGGACTAACAGCTCTTTAAGATATGATGGTTCCTGGTTGTTCAGGGCTTTATAGGTTCAGAGAAGGATTTTAAATTCTATTCTAGATTTAACAGGAAGCCAGTGAAGAGAAGATAATATTGGGGCGACATGATCTCTCCTGCTGGTTCTCCTCAGAACTCTTGCTGCAGCATTTTGAACCAGTTGGAGATTTTTTAGGCAGTTGTAACATGGAATTCCAGTATTCTACTCTGGAGGAACAAATGCATTTCTCAGCATGGCTTTGAGTCAGCATGTTCCTGATTTTAGAAATATTACGCAGGTGAGAGAAGGAGGTCCTGCAGATCTGTTTAATGTGGGAGTTAAAGGATAAGTCCTGGTCAAAGGTCACTCCCAGGTTCCTCACAGTGTTACTGGGAGTTAAAGCAACACCATCTAGGGTCACTATTTGTTTATATAATTTTTTTTTAAGCCACTGGTCTGAGTCCGACCCAACTCATGCTTGGAAGACAACTGAGGACCTACTTTGGAGACGAAGCTGCACCCTGCATGGCCGGACCTCCAGCTCGCCAGAGAGACGGATAAGAGAACAAAAGAAAAATACCAACGGACCCACGACAGCAGGTATGGTGCCAAACGGCTTCCAGAACTCCAACCAGGACGAAGAGTCGCAGTGAAACTGGACAGCAAAAATGGATGGACAGAACCGGCAACTGTTCTGACAAGGTGTGGTTCTCCAAGATCTTGTCCAAACAGAGGAGTGCCGAGGAGGAACCGTCGACACCTAAACCCTATCGTCAGCGCCCCAGCCACATGCGTCTCCTTCCCATGAGGATCCTGAGCCTCATCCACCAGACTCACTTGATGTCAGGTAGAATGCAACTCCAGCTCGAACGACCATGAGTGGTAGAGTTGATAGACCACCTGCTAAATACGCTGATTATGCTAAATGAACAGGTGTTAAGCTGTGTTGTTCTAAATGTTTATAATCACAGCTACATGGATGTGTAAATGACGTGTTATTTGGTCTACATTAATGTTTGAAGATAATTATGGAAAGAAATCATGTTTACATATTTGGAGCGTGCACAATGTGAAAAAAAATGAATGTGAGTCATTTATTAATCTACTTCTTAGTGTCTTGAAAGACTCAAAGAAAGGGTGATGTGATGTGAGGTGTTATTTTATTGTGAAAGGCATCACTGGAAGTGATACACTGTGTTTCCGTTTTCTTGGCTTTATGTTCAGATGCACACGAGCGCCAGAGAGCGGCTGTATGTTTGCATGTGCTATGCTGAATAAAGAGACTTAAACATGACCTGGTATCCTTATTGACTCTGCGTAACACCACAGCCTGCTCTTCCCCACCGCTCCACATCTGACCACCAGGCAGTTTCCAACTCTTCCTTTTATTTATTTATTTTTTTAACCTGTCCTGTCCAGCATGGAAGCAGCAGAATGGGAGTCCGGCTGCTGTTATACGCCCGACAGATTTGCTTTTCCAAGAGAAGCTTACAAGTGTAAAGCTCCTCTTCTCCTCTTGTTAACATGCTTTTTTTTCTTTTTTAATTATTTTATTTACTTTGAGTGTTGATACATGATATTGCTGGAACTGACAGAGAGACAGAAAGTGAAAGAAACAGAAAGTGAACAGGCGATCCAACAACGACGAAAGAGGGTGAAGAGAAAGGAGAGAGTGCAAGGACAGACAATTCTTTATTTTTTTTTTAACAATAGACAGTTGGCTACTGCACCTACATAAAGACATGACAGAGGGCATCTTACGGACTTTTTGTTGGCGAATATAGCTGGCAGTGAACTGGGGCGTGCAAACTGAGGATTCAAGTATGAAATTTCACCAGAGCATCAGGAGCGGCCGACAGATCCCCACTGGTCTAACCCACTACAAGAAAACGAGGGAACTGAGTCCACAGGTAGAAGGTGAAGAGTGATTAAAGATCAGCGTGATCATGGAAATGTTATAGTGATCATGCATATATGACCTCTGACCCCTGAGAAGACCAGAAGCAGGCTAGAGAGGCACCCAGGGCCCAGATGACTGGCGGCAATCCCAGAGCCCCGATCCGAGCCACTCCCCAGGCAGACGCCCACGCGCCGGTGGAGAAGAGGGCAGAGGAAAGCCCCGGCTGGGAACCCCGGTGGCCCCTTACCTCAGAAGTAGCGGCTGTACCGGTCTTGCTCCAGCAGTGGTGTGCCGCATCCGCGGCAGTCGAAGGGCCCGACGCCGGAGGCCGACTCACATCGGGCCGGCTTGTCCATCTTCGTAAATCTTCTCTTTGTCTTTGTCTTGAAAAGCAATGATGCATCTCAGGCTGAGAAAGAAGAAGGGAGTTTGTGCGGAGCCGCTCGGATTATATCCTCTTGACGCGGGGCGGGGCGCGTGCCAGCGCCCGGGCATGATTGGCACGGCAAATTTTTTGGTCTGTCTCAGTGTCTGGCTGGCGCCAAAGGAGGGTACCAATAGCGAAGCCCGTAGGTGGGCTAAGCACCACACGAACTAGAAACTCCTTCTAATTTGGCATTTTATGCACTTATCAGATAATGGCAGACTCCTTTACAATTCACTTAACAATTCACCATATTAGACGACAGATCTGAGGTGGTGATGGGAGGTGGCCCAGTATAAAAGCAGCCCTCCTCCCACCGATCTTCCTCTCGCGCCCCTGCTGACACTGGCGCCTCATTTCCAGGTCAGAGGCTGCCGATTGACGCTGTTTCACTTTAGTGGCTGCTTCAACTCGTGGTGGGGAGCGGAGGGGAGAAAATTCTGCACTCTCCTCAAACAAATGCATCTGGAGAGAGAACCGTTTTAGAGAGAGAAAACATGAAAGCATTGGGAGAATCACAAGGACTGTAACTACATTTTGATGTAGAATTTACTCAGTGTTTAAAAGTTGGAAAAATCTGGGTTTTGTTTCCTTCTTCATTTTAGTCATTACTTTCCCCCATTTTATAGGTTTGAGCCTATTAAAATTAAGCGATATTATTTTAAAAATACGGTGCATAACTTTCTTTAATCGTAACACTGATGTTGGCAACCTGCATGTAAGAACAGGAACTGTAGAAAACAGCCACAGAAAAATAACATCTAAACAGAACAACTCCCAAAACTATGGTCTCTGTTATTGGACCTGTTGACTCCCCAGTCCATCGTTCGCTGGCGCTCCTCGCTGGCCCTGATGGAGAGAGGACAGAGATTAAAAAGAATCCTCTTTTGACTATCTCCACACAGTCATTCAAAGCAGTCCTGGTCATATGTGTACATTTCTAATTATTAAGGTCTGAGCATTTTCCACAAGAACAACTTCCACTAGAACAGAGCAGAGATGTGAGAACCACAAATAACACGGAGCAAAATCACAAGCACTGAACTGACTGGAGTTCAAGCTACGATCCGGTGCCGGAGTGGAGTCTGAGGTCTGCTCAAATAGACGGCCTGCTCATCGGGAAAATGATCTCCACTCCCAGTCGCAGGTGTGACGGCCAGGCCTGTACCCCCAGGGTGACAGACTGGGTGGAAAACTGAACCGCCCGGGACTATTTCTCACACTATTTTAAGTTATTTGGTTGTTCATACAACTTAAAGGTATAAAGATCTAGCAGTACTTCCCATCCGCGACCACTAGATGTCAGTGTGTGACCACAGGACACTGCTACAGTACTGCAGAGTAACTTCCATTACTGCTGGATTTGACTGACTGTAACTACTTCCTGGTCAATTATAGAGTCCACACTTCTTACTGATGATAATAAAAAGATTACATTCTTCTGAACTTGGTTAAACATCTTCATTAAACACAGTGAAAGTTAAAATGAAGACATAAAAATCTCAATTAATATATTTTCATGACACCAAACTCATCAGTCTTTCAATTATACTTCATTCAACACAAAAGTCCGATCTGACAACATTTCAGGTTGTAAGCATTCACACTTTAGTCACAGAATCAACTCAATTCAAGGTCTTCATGTAAACAACAATCCAAACTTCTCAAACAATCTTCACAGTGGTGCCTGTGAAAATGAGTACAGGTCAACCACCTCACACACAGTCATTGCTTTTCACACCACAAATCACCTCTTCAATCACACAAAAGTTGCAAAGAAAGAAACTATTTACCGTGTGCACCCTTGACCTCTTGCACTTCTGTCTCTGTTTCCTGTGTCTCTGTCCATCACACTGATGTGATCATAGATATCATATAAGAACCAGATGCCTCAAGGCGGACTCAGCAACGTCGTTCACTGGCGGCCATCTTGGGACAGTGGACCACTCTGGGGCGCTCTGGGTAATCTGAGGGAAGGTGAGTGATTTACACTAATTAAAATGCTCAAGTCATTGAATTCTTGACGGATTTACAGACAGTTTGATTTATTACTAACGTTACGTTGCTATGATGCAGACTGAATGTTAAAATCACAACTTTTCTTTTTGCATGCAGTTAAATGTCTACATGTCTGACGTTCATACCAAACCAAGTCGTTTGAAAATCGATTGACATTAATGTGATGAGTGAGTGAGCGGCCCTGTACCAAGATGGCCGCCATGTGACGACGTTAGTCCCCATTGGGTTACGCTATCTATGGATGTGATAGTCACACATCATGTCCATCTACTTCCTGTGTCCCACTCAGCTCTGTGTCCGCCCAGTGGTCAACAGGGGGAACTGATGAACTGACATAAATGTATTTAGGCTTTATTTGCACGGATTGAATTTGAAGTGAAAGGCAACTATACATCCATCGTAACCAACACTGCAGTTACGTCTGTACAAACGAATGCAGCTTGTTTATGTTTTTTTGTTCCTTGTGATCACACCCGTTTTGACAGATTGGATTTTTTGGTATGTTTTTCACTGTTAAACACGCAAAACATTTCTGTTTCCATGAAAACATTATCAGGTCTGCAGAACATGAAAGTCTTTAAAGTCAACCTCGTCTCATGATCACTGTCGTCTTATATTTGGACCAAGATGCTAATCAAAAGAAATGTACTTCAGTGGCCTGCTGTGTGTAGATTTCACTGAAGTAGGAGTAAACTTACAAACAAAAAAAAAAAAAGGCACACGCAGGAAAAAAAAATAAGAGTAATCTGAGTATTTTTGAGTCTTTATTTTCACTCCTGCAAAGAGGGTTAAAGGGTACTCACATTATCGTCAGTTATCGTCATCTGGCTTTTATCCGTCACTCAGATAAAATCTGGCTCGTGTCTCACACTTCAGAAAACTTCACTGGTCAAAATCGTGTCACATGGGAACAAAAGTCTTCAACAAACCCGTCCAGCAGAAAGCAGGAGCTTGATAACAACCACAAGCTGTGACTTGGAACATGTGGTCTGTGTGGGGGACTGCTGATTGTCCGTGTACAGAGGGGTGAATGAACTCACCGATACCTCGAAGTCAAGGTTGGGCTAATTGTCACTTTTTTTTTTTTTTTTTTTTGTCTGAAAACATGATTCTCTGCACATTGAAACTTCTTGCTGTCCACGGAGCATGCCAGCAGTAATGGAATCAGTGCAGTTTTATTAAAAAAACTGTGTACAATATGTAAAAAACACAGAACAGAATTAGGTAAGAAGAGTTTAAATAACTTCATGAACGGTTTGAGCTGCGGCCTGCAGCAGCCTCGGGTCACTGAAGCTTGTCTGAAAGGGAAGAAGAAGGCAAAGGCCTCCAGAGTGTTTGAGTCAGGCATGAGGAAGAGGCGCTTCCACCTCGATGGTATCGCTGAATGCATTTGCTTTGCGTTCCACCTGAACGCTTGTCACCAGGAAGCGCCCTCACCCTCCATATAGTGGCCGTTTCAGAAGCAGAGAATCCAGTTTGGTTGTTTTCCTCGTCGGGCTCGAGCGTCGGAGCAGACCGGAGCAACATGTCCCACGGTGAGCGCCGCTCATCCACTGCGTGCCCGGTGCGAACGCCTGGCTTGGGTTGTGTCTTGATGGAGCCACATGTTTGTGTTGTGTTGCAGACAGCGCAGCCAGCTCCAGGGAGCTGATGGTGGTCCTGTCCGCGGTGGAGCCGTGGTCCGCTCTGCGGTCCCTGCTGCAGGACGGCGGGACAGACCCGGGCCGGCAGCTCGCCGTCACCTCGCTGGGATCGGACCAGCGGTGTGATCTGAGTTTCGAGGGCCGCTCCATCAGCCTGCGCCGGGCAGAGCTGCGCCCGGACGTGCCGGTGGAAGACGTCGGCCGGGCGCTCCACGGCTGCTTGGGGTCCCGCCCGGACGGGATCGGTGTGTTCCTGCTGCTGATCCGGGGCGGAGCGTACACCCAGACGGAGAGCAGGGTCCTGGAGGCCCTGCAGACGTGCTGCGGAGCCGAGGCGCTCAGACGCCTGGTCGTCCTGTCGGTGGAGGACGCTCAGGTCGTGGACCAGCTGGACGACGACCTGCTGGATCTGATCAGAGCGTGCGACGGCCGATACTGCAGAGTGGCGCCGCCCGCCGTGGTCGACGGACTGCGCGCGCTCGTCCGGACGGTCGACGACATGGCGAGGGAGAACGGCTCCGGCGGCTACACCGAATCCATGCTCAGCGCGGCCAAGCGGCGGAGCGGCGAAGACCAGGCCGTGGAGATCCTGAGACAGAAGCTGGAACAGGCGCGGGAGAGCGAGCGCGCCTTCAGACAGCTGGCCGAGCAGCGGGAGGCCCGCAGAGCCAGGGACGTGCAGGAGCTGAAGGCCAAGCAGGCCGACGAGAGGCGGAGGGACGAGGCCGACAGGAAGGAGCACGAGAGCCGGAGGCAGAGCCTGGAGGAGGCCTTCCACAGCCTCACCGTGCAGCTGCAGAGGACGCCCCCTGCTGGTGAGCGCCGCTTCACACCAACAACACACTCAAACTGTCTCGGTGGGCCAATGACAACAGAACCTGACCTGTAACGGGAAGAACGTGAGAGTCACGTCAAACATTTACAGTCACATCTAAGATAGTATGTGATCAATATGAGAACGTTTCCATCCACAGCATCTCCTTTAAATGAGAAATTAGCACATATTGGTGCTTTTAAAGACAAACTCTAAAAAGGTAAAGACAGTCGCTAAGGCACCGTTTACACCACAGTTTGAAAATCAAAAATATTTACTGTTTCGGGACTCGTGTCCACTGGAAACACAACTTTTACAAAATGCTCCCACTTCGTCTCCATAGAAATGAGGGAAAACACAACCCTCGTGTGCTGCTGGTCCTGGTTCTGGTCCAGATTCTCCTGGTCCTGGTCCTGATTCCAGTCCAGATCCTCCTGGACTTGGTGGTTTTAGAGTTGACAGTCACTGTAATAACAGTCCAACTTGGTGTTCTGTCCATATGAATGCCTGAGCTCTCCATTGCTAATGTTGAGAGTGTCTCGTTCTCCGTGTGGTTTCATTACAGAAGCAAACAGCACCATCTAGTGGACCAACATGAGAACTACATCATTTTCAGTGTTTCTGCCGTTTCCATGTAAACAGATGCAGTTTTCAGATCGATGTGTTTTCTCTCGAGGCGTCGTCCCGTGAACAGATTGAGAGTGAACTTGTGGTTGTGCTTCAGATGAGGAGTCCCAGAAGACGTCGGTGGTCCTGCTGGGTCTCTCCGGCAGCGGGAAGTCTTCCGCTCTGGGCCTCCTCCTGCAGCGGGCGGGGGGTCGGTACTGGGCGGCGGGCCCGGCCCCGGACGGGGCCCCTCCCACGGCGCGCTGCCAGAGGAAGGAGGTGTGCGCGGCGGGGCGGCGGCTCATCCTGGTGGACACTCCGGAGCTGTGGGACGAGGACGGGGTGGAGGACGTGGAGCTGGTGAAGGACTGCCTGGCGCTGGCCCTGCCCGGCCCGCACGTCTTCCTGCTGGTGCTGCAGGTGGGCCGCTTCACGCAGGGCGAGAGCGACATGCTGGGTCACCTGCAGAGGCTCTTCGGACGGGAGTTCGCCGAGCACGCCGTCGTCCTCTTCGTCCAGGCCGAAGGCGGCCGGCACAGACCGCGGTGGATCGACGACTACGTGGCCGGGGCTCATCCGGCGCTGCGGGATCTCGTCCGGAAGTGCGGCAGCCGCTATTACGAGCTGAATGTTTCAAAGTCCCACAATGCTTTGAGCTATCCCCAGGTGAAAGATCTGCTTCTGGGAATCAACAAGCTGGTGGCCGCTCATGGAGGAAACCCCTACACCACCAGGAGGTTTCCTCCCCAGGAGTTGAAGGAACGGAGCAAAGAGATCGAAGAGAGGAAGGAGGGAGGAATGGAAGGAAACTCTTTACTGAGAGATGCTTAATCTGTTCCTCAATCTCTGACAAAAACCTGTATGATGGGATTTAATTTCAAAAATCAGTACAAATCTAACCAGAATTCAGCCCGAATGATTCAAGTCAAGTCAACTTCTTTGTGTCCTTAAAGACACGCTGCTACTGTAAGATTAATGCTCCACTCACAGCCTTCTGATTAGCATCTTGGTCCAAATGTAAAGCGACGGTGATCATGAGACGAGGTTGACCTTAAGAGTTTAATGTTCTGCAGACCTGATGATGTTTTCATGGACACAGAAATGTTTCAGGTGTTTAGCAGAGAAAATTACCCCAAAAACCTCACATCTGTCAAAACGGGTGTGATGACGAGGGACGGAAGACATAGATAAGCTGCATTTGTTTTTCCATGTACAGATGTAACTGCACTGTCGGTTACATTCAGTCAGTCGAACCGGCAGTAATGGAAGTTACTCTGCAGTACTGTAGCAGCGTCCTGTGGTCACACACTGACATCTAGTGGTCACAGATGGTAAGTACTGCTAGATTTTAATACCTTTAAGTTTTCCATCCAGTCTGTCACCCTGGGCCGGTTCCTGCCTCAGATCCCCGGCCTCCTCGGTTTCTTCCTCCTGCTCCTCCCCGAACGCAGACAGCACTTCCTGCTGAGGCTTCATGGGACTTTGAGAAGCAGCATTTTAAAGAAACGTCAGTTTACTGTGATGTTCGAACCGTCTCCGTCAAATGTCTGCGCATCACATCTGCATGTTCGGCTGGTTTCTGAAGCCTTCATGCTGCTGGAATGAAAACTCAGAGAAACACCGAAGCTAAAAATACAAATAAACCAGCTTCAGCAGATAAATACAAACCTCTTATATTTGACAGTCGCTTCAAGTGTTGGACTCACAGAAAACCCTGTCCCAATCAGACATATTACCGACCTACACTGAAAAGATAAGCATGCATGTTTGGGGTAGAAGAGACTTGAACCAGTTCATTTAACAGGTGTGTAATAAATAATACCTCTTCACTGACTCTTTATGCTTCATTTTAGATATTGATTAAACTACATGGCAGTTCAGGTTTCTTCATTTGGACTCAACTACTTCACAAAGTTCAAAACTTTAGAACTAAACTGATCTTTATAAACATCCAATCACTGTAGATCCAGAGGAACTATGCTCTTTATATTTTACTAAAACAACTCAATCAATGCATAGTTTTTTTATATTTTGGTGTTGGGGATTTTCCAAACTGAGCTAATCAGCTGAGAACATCGAGGGGTATTTTTCTTTCTTTTTTTTTAATCTTTCTTCTCTTCATGATTCAGATGCTCACTGTGTTCAGCTGAGCTCCGTCGGTATGAAGACTGACAGGTTTTCAGATTTGTTTCACTGATTTCTCACTTTATTGGTCAATAACCCTGTGAAGGAACACAGTGATAAGAAGGGACGGTTCCTGAATCAAAACATGTCGGATTGACGCTGTAATGACTTAAGATTGAAGAGTTATGGTTGTTTTTTATGATTCTTTGTGAGTCTGTTCCACGTTTGCAGAGTGTATGAAGGGAGAACACGAAGAAGACATCCCATCAGAACCAGCTGGATTTGAATGAATTTAGTGATAAACGACGTGAAATGTGTTTGTTTACCTGGATTAATGTGTGTCTGCCATGTCAAGAGAGAGAGTAAACAATAACAGACACGCAAACAGCTTGATGAATCATCCTCAGTGACTCAGCCGAGGCTGATTCTCCAGATATCACCAGATCTGCTTTTGGATCAATTATAAGAATCAATATTCTGAAATGATCCTGCTGGTTTGGTCCCGTTTCCCGTCTTCTACATGATGCTGAAACAGCTGCCTGCTAACAGAAGTCAAATAAAGAACGACAATTAATAATGTTTGCCTCGGCTTCTTTTTAATAGTCAGAACTGAAAGAAAGGAGAGAAAGAAATAAAACACTAAAACAGCACAGAGGGATTTTTTTTGTACATTTATTGTTAATCAAAGGTTTTATTGTTATTTTCTGGGATTACATTTTGAATAAATGGAAAAGTGCCAGTGTGTGCTCTTATCATGAATACTGATCAGAACTGGGCTGATTTAACAGCTCGGGCCTCTATATCAGGGTCAGCGTCAGGGGTCAGGGTCAGGGGTCAGGGGTCAGGAGTCAGGGTCAGGGTCAGGGTCAGGGTCAGGGTCAGGGTCAGCCTGGAGTTCACTGGCTGGTTTCCGGAGTCGCCGCCGGCTGCGGGTTCATGATGCCGTCGATCCACTCGGTGTAGTGCGACACGATGGTGTAGATTCCGGGTTTTTTCACCTGGCCGCACTTCTTCCCCCCGTTGGAGGTGATGCCCACCGCGATGCCGTTAAAGAGCAGCGGCCCCCCGGAGTCGCCCTGGAGACCCCACAGGAAGAGAAGCAGGAACACGTCCGAGTGAGAAACGCCACTTTGACCTGCGGCCATCAGGAAGTGGGCGTGGCCCGGCAGCGGTCGCACTCACGTCGCAGGTGTCCTCCTTCTTGTGCGGCTGGGCGCACGGCTCCGGACACAGCTTGTGAGCGCAGATCATGTTGGCGGTGAACTTCCTGCCGAAGTAGTCGCTGCGCCGGCAGCGGGCCGGGTTGACCACGTCCATCACCACCTCCCGGAGCCGGTCCGGTCTGGACCCCAGGTTGTCCAGGGACCCCCAGCCGGCGGCCTCCACCTCCGCGTCGGTGTCGGGATTGGCGCCGCCGGCTCGCAGGAAGCCCACCGCCGCCACGGCCTCGGAGGCGTTGAAGGGCCGATCCAGCTGCAGGCGGGAGACGGAGGACCGTCTGACTCCCGCTCTGAGACAGCAGGACAAACACTCTTTACCTTAATTAAAGCGATGTCGTTGTCGTAGTTGGACTCCAGGAAGTCGGGGTGGTTGTGAAGCTCCAGGATGTCGAAGGTTTGCTTGGTTTCTTCCGGCTCGCTCAGCGAATGGACGCCCAGCACCACCTTCCTCCCGTTTGCTCTGTGAAAACACAAACGCTGAGCCAGAACATTTCAGGTGGAATCCTGAGTGTGCCTGCCAGCAGATGCTCTTCACAGCCCTCCAGTCACTTCAGGCGTACCTCAGGGCTCCATCCTGGGGCCCCTCCTCTTCATGGTCTATCTCTCACTTGGCAGTATTTTTAAATCCACTTTCACTGCTTTGCTGATGACACCCAGCTCTGCCTCTCGACTGAACCCACCCCCCTCCCCCCATCCTGCCTCCCCACTTCCTGGCTCACCTCAATCCTCAAGCTGAGCAGTGACGAAGCAGAACTCCTCCTCGTCGGTAAAAACATCCTCCCTGTCCAAAGCAGTTTCTCCCCCCGCCATGGGCGGCTCCTCAGTTTCCCCCTCCCTCAGGGTTAACCCTAACCTCAAGTTTATACTGGAACGCATCATGGTTGCATAATCAATACCTTTAGAATTAAAAGCTAATTTTCGTCATTTGTTCGGCCTCACCCGGTCGGCAGGCAGTGAACGGCAGTCATCACCCACTGCTCGGCCACCACGAAGCCTCCACACTCGTGCTTCATGTTCTCCCCTTCCGGCGCCTGGATGGACGCCATGTAGGGCCGAGAGTGCGGCGCCGCCTCTCTGCCGCCGATGATGGCGTCGCCTGGGACCGTCGAAGACAGAAAGCGTTAAAAACAGGAGTGGAAGGAAACGGCGGAGAAGGAAACCGACTCACTCTGCGAAACGAGAGCGACGATGACCAGAGCGGCGCCCAGCAGCTCGTCTCTCCCCGACAACATGGCGACGCTTCGACTGGCCATGCAGCAGCGAGGGCGCCGTTTTAAAGGCTTCCTCCATCGAGAGGGGAAACGTAAATCAGGCAGCAGAGTGAGACGTCCCGTCCCCACCTTCCTGGAACAGAAACACCGGAAAGCAGCTTTATCTGCTCCATGAGACTTTCCATCGGAAACACCGGACCTGACAGCAAACTGTCAGCGTGCGCACACACACACACACACACACACACACACACACACGCACAGAAGTTGAGACATCAACATTTTTGTTTATAACTCGGAGCATTGCCCCAACTGAAGATTGCATAACAGCAGGATAATGCCCCCCTCAACCCCCCCCCCACCCCCCCACCCCCCCACCCCCACCCCCATTAACCTCACGCACCTGAACACAACACCCACAGGAAGAGAACACTGTTTTCTTCCCGTAAACGAAGCAGGAAAACTGGAATCACACCAGCAGACATTGTTTTTCTTACAGTTGAGGCACAAAATGAGCCTGTTTGTTAAACTGAACTTTATTACAGTTATTGCATCGTTGCATGAGTTGATGAGTTGGATGACAGAATCATTATTTCACTGTGTTATTGGTAAAGTGTTGGGAACATTAAAGGGCCACTTATGCATTGATAACACTGATTAACTGTTTTTACAGTGTCTTTTACTATGTTTGATTTGATTTTAGGACAGTTTGTTCTCTTTATTCTCTTCGTACAATAATGTGCTGCATACAGTGTGATGAGCCGCAACCTAAAATAAAAAAAAATAATTAAACATTCACACAAAGTGTATTGGCAGAAAACTTCAATATGGGTGAAGTGTTTCAGGACAGGATTCTACTTCAACTCTAATCAATCACACAAAGCATGACATTGATTATTTAGGCTCCGTTTACACAACGATTCAAGACAAAAATGCTCTTAACATTAATAAAGGAGAACAGAGAGAACAATACGCTCTAAACATTATGAAGAACAGAAACTCATATGGACAGAACACCAAGCCGGACTGTTGTTACAGCGACTATCAAACTCTGAACCGGGAGTCATGACACGCTGGAGAGAACATTGTTCTGACTGTCCATCTCCAGCAGCCTCGGAAACCAGCCCCGCCCACTCCTCATCCAGATTTGGATTTTGGAGTTGGGCTCAGTCTGGATGGGAGCCCATAGAAACTTCTTGCAGGGGGCGTCGGTTACTCCTCTGACTGACAGGTGCTTCAGCCAATCAGCGCTTTAAAACAAATACGTCATCAAAATGCGTTAGCTTCTCTAAGGGTTAGCATTAGCTCTTTAGCTCTGGCTTCTCTACACGCAGAGACACGCAAAAACGTCTTTTCCTGTCAGAACCTCACCAGGCAGACTCTTGCTCTTGCTTGATTGTTGTAATTCTTGGTATTTTGGCTCTAACTTTACTGATTGCAGCTTTCAGACGATGGTTAAAGTTAAAGTCCGCTACTCGCAGCGATAGCGTCACTTCCGGTTTAACCACTGGAATTTGCCAAAAAACATTCGAAAACAAAAAGCGGCAACGCTGATTGGCTCGGTTGTTTCACAACTGAGTGAAATCCCCTTCTATGGGCTCCGACCCAGACTGAGCCCAACTCCAAAATACAAATGTGGATGAGGAGTGGGCGGGGCTGGTTTACGAGACAACATCTCCAGAGCATGGTAAAAATAAAGGTAAAATAAAGATTTAAAAAAGGTCAAATGAAGGTCAAATAAAGGCTGTAATAAAATCAAATAAATAAAAATGAAAAATGTGCAGAACACCGGTTAGCTAGCAGCGCTTCAGACGGTTGCATTTCCCACGTTTCCATAGAGACGGACTCGGAGCATTGCCGAAAAGTTGCACTGTTCAGTATTTCCACTGAGTTGGAGTATTTTCTAAAAGTAAGAGTCCAGTGACTCTGGGAACGAACCCCCAGAATGAAAGACCAGTCCTCAGTGGGGAACCTCTCCACGGTTTCTGGGTTCCCGGCGCCATGTGGCACGGTGGAGTAGCGGTCGGCCCTTTTCGTCCCACAAGCAGGGGCCTCATTGTTAACACATGGCGTAGAATACAGACGAACAACCAAAACTGGCGCATGGCAAAAAAAGCAAACCGATGAAGCGGCTGGCTTCGGTTCTCCGGCGCTGCTCCAGAGCTAACGTTAGCATAGCGGCGCCTCATTCTCACGTCAAGACATTTGTCTTTAAATACCGAGCTCGGCACAGGAAGCGGCTGACGCCACTTTCAGGGCCTGTTTTGAGCGTAAAGCAACATTTATGAATGAGGCCCCAGAGTTTGCATGTTCTCCATCTGCCTGTGGATGTTCTCCCACTTCGTCGTCCACGTTGAGGTCATTCCTGACACTTGTCTCCGGCCAATAACATGAGGTAGATCGGTGTTCAGCTTGTGATTTTCACAGGAGGATGCATGTCTGTGTCTGGTTTCAGAGTTCACTGTGTTTTTTCTTTTTCAGAGGATATTTTGACCAGATTCCCGTCTGACCGGATCGCGAGCCGCACGGTTCTGCGTTCAGGACGCGGCGGCTTTCAGGCCGCTGCCCAGGAAACGAGAGCTTGGAGGTCACTTCCTCCTGTTCCAGTGCAGGAAGACGAGGTCTGCCACACACTCACGCTTCTCAACATTGAGGCTGCACTGCCCCCTGCAGGCGGAAACAGGAATCACTGCTAAAGTTCAACATTTCACTGGGCGTTCAGGTGAGGTTTTCTTCTTCAAACCAGTGACTCATTTCTGTCAGTGCTCCTGTTTACGTTGAAACAAGCCAATTATGACCAATTTAACACTTTCTAGATGTTAGTTCCTTTTTGATTGGACCTGCTGGTAATGACATTTCTGCAATGAGGATGAATTTCTTCAATTTGATCCCTGTATTGCAGTTTGCCCCCCGGCCCCCGTTAACTCCTGACTCATATTCTGACAATTACTAGTTGGAAAGTAGATAATCATTAAAAATTACAGGTTAAAGCCGACAAAGCATCTGTATCCACCTGCATGAGGATGATGAGTCAATTTGGATCCAAAGAGTTTGACTGTGAAGACAAACATCCAGCATCTGTGAGTCATTCACCAAACAACAACCTCCAAAGAGACGGAATTCATCCCTTCACATTCATGGCGTCATCTCTTCAGCGTACTCCATCAAATACGCTTTAAAGAGAGAGAGAGAGAGACTGGAGCGGCAGAGGACGTTCAGCACGTGAGTTCATATCAGTGTGAAGTGTGTGTGGTGCTCCTCGTCCCTCTGCTGTGTATTTACATCTGGAGGTGAAGATGTCAAGCTGGAGGGTCGAGGTTAGCTCGTTGTTTAGTTATGGTGGAGTTTATTAAGCCTGCAGTGTCCTGGAAAACATACTGACACCGATGTTACATCCACTGTAACGATAAAGACAAACCAGTTCAAGCAGAACTGAACTCAGTTTCCTGAAAGAAAGGGAGCAGAGAGGAGAATCACCTGTTCTGTTCTGTCGCTTTATCTCATCTTTAAACACAAAACAGCAAACAGTAAAGACAGTAAGTCTGACTGATGACAGAGAAACAGCAGCAGTGCAGCGTCCTGCTTTCACTCCACAGCCAGTCGCTGTTTAATCACATCCTGGGTTTTAGTCAGAACTGTGAGATCTGGAAGGTTCCAAAACCAGGCCTCATCCTGCTGTGCTCCGGATGGAGTGATGGACTGGTGGAGTGATGGAGTGATGGAGTGATGGAGTGATGGAGAGGTGGAGTGATGGAGAGGTGGAGTGATGGAGTGATGAATTCTGGGAGGGAACCTGTCGTCTGGTCAGATTCTGCTCAGAGTTCATGTTGTTGTATAAATCAGACTTACTACTAGAGCTTTGAGCGAGTGTGTGTGTGTGTGTGTGTGACATGAATCAACAAGACGGTCCCTCAGGGTGTGTGTGTGTGTGTGTGTGTGTGTGTGTGTGTGTGTGTGTGTTCATCAATGTGTGTGGTCTGGCACCAAACCAGTTATCAGAGGTGAGAGAACAGAGTCATCTTCAACTCTATGTTACCTCTCTCTCTCTCTCTCTCTCTCTCTCTCTCTCTCTCTCTCTCTCTCTCTCTCTCACTCTCTCCCCCTCTGTCTCTCTCTCGCCCTCTCTCCCCCTCTCTCTCCCCCTCTCTCTCCCTCACTCTCTCTGTCTCTCTCTCCCTCACTCTCTCTCTGTCTCTCTCCCTCTCTCTCTCACTGTCTCCCCCCCTCTGTCTCTCTCTCGCCCTCTCTCCCCCTCACTCTCTCTCTGTCTCTCTCTCCCTCACTCTCTCTCTGTCTCTCTCTCTCCCTCTCTCCCCCTCTCTCCCTCTGTCTCTCCCTCTCTCCCTCTCACTCTCCCTCTCTCCCCCCTCTCTCCCTCTGTCTCTCCCTCTGTCTCTCCCTCTCTCTCTCTCTCTCTCTCTCTCTCTCTCATTCTCAGACACTGAGTCAGTGAGCTTGTCAGTCGTCTGGCAGGTTTTCTTCTTCCCTTCTTTTTTTCCTCTGTCAATCACTCCTTCAGTCACTTTGTTTTCTTCCTCATTCGTTCTCTTCTCCCTCTTCCAGTCTCTGCTGCGCCGACATCCAGAATGCAGACGTTTCATTAAAGGCCAGAGGAGGAGCGAGTCGACAGCCGCTCACATTCCGCCTCTTCAGACCAATCTGGACCGAACGCTGCTGCTCTTCATGTTTGGCATTTTGCTTTCAGGTTTTGACGAACTCACCCTCCTAATGAGACTCAGTTTGGTTTCAGACCCCCCCTTCTGGGCCGGCCCACTTCGTTAAAACCCCCAGGTCTAAAAAAGTTTTTTTTTTCTTCTTGTCTGAAACCCTCAGTGCGTGAATTCAGCGGTTCTGCTGTGAATGGAAGGAAGATTTTAAGTGAAAAAACAAAACATCTGGAGCATTTTGGTTCAAACGACAGCGGTCCCAGTCCAGATTCTCCTGGTCCCAGTCCTGGTCTCAGTTCTAGTCCCGGTCCATATCAATCCAGGTTTTTTAGGAGGTGAAACATGAATCCAGACCGTGTTGGTTTCTTAGTCTTAAACTGAAACGTCCTCGATAATCCTGATTCCAGTCTAATACGGGCTGTTTGATGTTTCTAGTGTGTTGTTCTCTGTAGTGTGTGTGTGTGTGTGTGTGTGTGTGTGTGTGTGTGTGTGCCACAGCTACAGCTAGCGGCAGGACATGAAGACTACATGGTTTTCAGTGTTTTTCTTGGACATGGTTTTCGAGACGTTGTCATGGAAATGCGAACCCGTCCATCGTCCGTGGGTCTGTTCCTGCCGCTGACGGTGATCCAGGTTCTAGATAGACCCGGAACAGAGACAGAACAGATCAGATTGAGAAGTGAGACCCGGAGCTCCCGTATCTCCAGATGATGAAGAGGAGTTTCGGTTCGACTGAATTCTTCCTAATAAAGTCAAACTGCAGCCAAACGGCCCGAATCCTCATTAACGCCGGTAAAGTCCCAAACCTGGTCAGAAAGTCTGTCTCTCTGTGAGTTTGTCTTTGTCTCTCCAGTCGAGCGGTGGTCTTCTGCTCCGCTGGCGGAGCTCCAGCAGGGGGGGATTACCGCTAAACGCACCTAATCTCCGCTGTTTCCTCCGTGGGGTCCGGGCCCATCTGATGGGAGCTTGTGTTTGGGAGGGGCTCCACGGGACCAGATACTCTTTAACTGTAATCTCTCTAATCTCTCTGCTCGGCGCAGGCCGGGGTCTCACAGCTCCGCCATCGTCACACTCCGAGGGTCGCGTTTCTCCCGGAGCGGCGGTCCGGCGGCCCGGATCGCCGCTCGGGGGAAACGCTCTCGGCTTTCGTCAAATACGGGACCGTAAGACGTAATTATGGGGCTTTCAATCCACGAGCGCTTCATGAGGAGGTCAGAAGGGGGGGAAAGTGGAAAACACCATAAATTAACTCCTTTTTGATTGTAGAAACGGAATTTAGACAAATTCAAATGTCTCGTCGTTAAATAAAAGCCAGCAGGACTGAATGTTTGCCTGCATGTGTGAATAATGACTGAAACTATGGAAGAAATAAGGTAACAGAGAGACTTTTATGCTCTACTGTCATGGTATTATTAACCCTGTATTTGAATAAATAACTCAGAAATCAGACGATGTTTCTTCTTTCTGTTGTCATGCAGTGAAACAGTCACATGTTGGCAGTGAAACTGAAGAGGAGGAACACCACACTTCACAAAACGCACACCAGATTTAACATTTTCATTCTTGTTAGAGAATATGTTTCAATTTTCCCACCAAAAGCTGAATCTGAAAGCTGAAAAACAGCCAGCTGCACCAACAGTTATCGAAACGCCGCCGCAAACGAGAGAAAAAGGCGAACATGAATGTGTTCATTTCACAAACACTTTTTTCTGTTGAGCTTCTGTCTTTTTCCACCCAGGAGTTCGAGTCGAAGCAGCAGGCTTTGGGCCAAAACTGATGAAACTGAAAATAAAAATAAAAAAATAAAACAGTGAATCCAATGAATGAAAGAAACTGAAGCTGCTAAAAGCGCCACATGAACCAGTTTCTGCTGAAACATCAAGTCTATTCAAAAATCACACCTTCGAATTTCAGCACAATTTCTTAATAAGTGGTATCAGTATTGGTATTTTATGTAGCTGTGAATTATCCAAATAACGCATGCAGAGACACAGAAACGTCAAACTGTTGCATGTGTGAATGTGTGACTGTGTGAATGTGTGACTGTGTGACTGTGTGAATGTGTGACTGTGTGACTGTGTGAATGTGTGAATGTGTGACTGTGTGAATGTGTGACTGTGTGAATGTGTGACTGTGCGGCACTGTCCCATGAGGGGCAGACTCCTCTGATCTTTCACTGCCTGTCAATCGGTATTTTCGTGGATTTGAACGATCACACGCCTTCAGCGTGGCGGCTGTTCCACCTTCAAAGAATCCTGCGACTCTTCGTGTTGGAATCTGCCTCCGAGTGTGTGTGAAGCCCGGCGTCTTGTTTTCTCATGGACGCCCAGATGTGTGAAAAGTGTTTGCCGGCGCTCAGCCTCTTTATTTTTCCCAGTAAAATGTGTGTGAAAGTCAAACGGCGAGTGCGTCAAAACCTCCACGTTTCCCAGGAGAACTCTGAATCCCGTAAATCTGACACTTCTTCCCTCCTGGTGTTTGTCCCAGGAGGATCAGCGGGGAGATTCCACCTTTCCCACATCGCTCCTTGATCCGCCCGACTCCTCCTCGCCTCGCCCGTAAGCCGGGCTTTTGTCCCCATCTGCGCTCCAGCGCTGGGTTTGTTTGTACACCCAGAGAACGGGCTGAGAACGCGCGACAGTCCCACAAACCGCCGGCTCACGTTCCCACAAAGACGGTTCTCCGAACACGTTCTCAAGAAGACACTCGGGGATGTGTGTGTAATTACAGCCGGCGGCTCGATATTAATCTCTAAATAAGCAAGTTTGAGAATAACGTGAGGAGGTCAGAGGAGGCAGAACTGAGAACCTTCCTCATTCTGAGAAAGTCAAACTGTTTTGGGAAACTGAAGTTAATAAAGTTCAGTTCTGAGACGAAGGTTTGAGGTTGGTGTCGAGATGAAAACATTTCTCCACTGTGTCCTGCTCCAGAAACGCTAGTTAGCTAAACCAGGCCAGAGCTCAGTGGCTTCGCTGTCATGCAGCCTCCGGCCACTAGGCGGCGCCGCAGAGCTGCCGCATAACAACAATCATTCGGAGAGAAGAAGCAACTGAACCTTTACTGAGAAAACGGACACCAGGCAGCTTGTAGACAGGAGCCAGAGCCGCTTAGCCTGGAGGTTAGCAGCTAGCTAACGCTAACCGAGGCGTCGTTTACCCAGAAACAGCGACCTCCAGTGACCCCAGTGACCTCTAGAGATCTTCAACGGAAGACAAACCGTTCAAGACGTCAATAACCGGAAAGCAAGGTGGGAATTTACGGCTGTTTCACGGCCCGCTGACACGACGGCGTTCCAGGTCAAAACATCTGGTTTTTCAAGTTCCAGGTTTACGCAGCAACATTCTAAAATGGAATAAAACCTTTCAGAAAACCAACAGATTAGATTTGAAGCACCCACCATGAACACCTGAAGACGCTTCAAATGAATGCATCGATTAACACACGTCCATGTAAAGCAGGGGTGTTCAACCTGTGGCTCTGGAGCCACATGTGGCTCTTCAGTCCCTCTGTAGCGGCCTTCATGACATGATACGTGAATAAACACTTAACTTGTTTTTAAATTATTATATGATTCGTCACTCTTGGTTGAAAAGGGATTAAAAAAAAGTTAAAGTAAAATTATGGAAAAAAAGCAAAAACCATAAGAAATGAAAAAAAAAAAAGATTGACCAGCCTAAAAAATCTGAAATGTCTCCAACTTCTAACTTAAGAAAATTAAATATGGCAAGAAAAAGCACAGAAAACTGTTTAAAAAGAGGTGAAATGGCTAAAATTTCAAAACTTTCAACAAAAAAAGCTAAAAAACAGGAACAAAATCGTTAAAATCAGGTACAAAAATAGGTCAGATAAATTAGAAGATTCTACGTGATGAGCATATCAGTCCAAAGAGACGGTGAAATGTCGTGAAAATGTTATTTTGTTTGTGTTTTGAGCTCCATCGATCTGTTCTGTTGAAGCACTTGTTGCATGTCTGTTCTCTCTACATCCCATCAGAACGGATGCAGCAGGATCACAGAGGAACAGTTAACATCTCATCCTCGTCGCTCCCAGCTGCTTGGTTTGTTCCGCAGAGCAGACGTCGATACAAATTCTATAAAAGGAGACCTTTCTCAGGCGAACATGATAACATAAGACTTTAAATGAGACAGAAATGCAAATGCAGGTGGCGAGAAACGAGGGAAAACCAAGAGAGGAGCAGAGCACAAAGAGAGCGAGAGGCAGGGCGGTGTGTGAGCGCGAGCCTCGCCCCGACATGTCGAGAAAGTGAGGTTTTCAGACGCTGTAATTTACTCAGATTCAGATTCAGATCGCTTTGGCAGAACCGGGGACCACCTGCACTCCCGCCTGCTGCAGAGCGCCGCCGTCCCACTGGAGGCATGAGATCTGAGGCTCAACTGATCCTCTGACAGGCTGACACCGCGCGTGTGTGTGTGTGTGTGTGTGTGTGTGTGTGTGTGTGTGTGTGTGTCAGCCTCCAGGGTTTAAAGCAGCTGTCAGTGCTAAGGAAGATTAATCTATATTGGAAGCTGTCAATGCCTGAATGAAGGCGGATCGGGCCGCTGCGCGTCCAGCCCTCCTCTTGAGCGTCTGCTTCATTATTCCTCGTCTCAGTCCAGGTTTGACGACGATTTCGAAACACCTTGAGCCGAAATGTTGCCTTATTTAATTCACTCTGTGGGGTAATGTATGGGTACGCTCATTAAAATGACTTGTTCGTCTGAAAAGAGCAAAAGGAATATTCCACAGTGATGCTGGGAACAGTGCGAAGTGTGTGTGGAAAAAAAACAACATCAAAAAACAAATATACTTATTTCTGTTTAATTAAAAAAGACATAAAGAATTGATTCTTGCAAGGTACGGTATGCAGCAGTAATTGTGAAGAAAATGAAATCAGTAAGAGGAAGTAACGCCGTCGACTCTTGATGTTAAATTCAGGGAAATGATGGTTCTGAAGACGAGAAGCTCTTGAGAGGCACAGCGGTCACATTAAATACGTTTTCATTTTTCACTCACAGATTAGCAACAGTTGATCTTTCCTACATTTTTTACAATTATTTAAGTTTTTGTTTTTTTCTGTTTAAGTTGTCGTGTAAAAATCAATACCAACGGAGGAAGCAGGCATGAATCAGCAGATTTCCAGGAGCCCAGCTGAAGACGTGCAGTGGAACGGTTCTGTTTCCGACCCAGAGTCCAGAAAACGGGTCACCTGCCGGACCGGGGAGTCTCGTCTTCTCAGTGGAGAACCGGCTCGCCGCTGCTGCTGCACTCCGATTGGCTGAGCTCTGAGTGGCTGGGCTCTGATTGGCCGAGAGCTCTGATTGGCTTGTGCTTGGACTTGAGCGGCTTTGATGTGCGGGATGTGACGACCAGCCGCCATGTTGGAGTGTCGGATGCAGACGTCTGACACTCGGAGGGCTCGGGGTCACTGGCAGGCGCTGGGGGTTACTGGCAGGCGCTGGGGGTCACTGGCAGGTGCTGGGGGTCACTGGCAGGCGCTGGGGGTCACTGGCAGGCGCTGGGGGTCACTGCCAGGCGCTGACCCTTCCAACCATTTTCACAGAAGATTGAGAATCAGTCAACAGGAAAAGACACTGACTGAATGTGTCCATCTTTGATCCTGGCTTCACACACACACACACACACACACACACACACACACACACACTCACACTGAGCACCTCTGTCTCCTGGAATCACCCTGATACTGGTCTTGCGTTGACCTGAGTTTATCACTGAAACAGGTTCTCCCCTAATTCTCAGGTTTTCTGTGAAGGAATTTGCTCTTTTCCTCCACAGAGGGACGAAGAAACCGGATTTCAGTTCACACTAAACACATAAACAGACAGAAACGCACACATGGTATCGACTGCTGTTCATTTCCTGCAGACTCACCCAGAACTCTGCTGTAACTACCGTTTACTGAAACAGATTTTACTCCATAACCATAACCTGAACTAATCTTAAAATAAAATAAATCAACAGACACACACACACACACACACACACACACACACACACACACACACACACACACACACACACTGTGAGACTGGCATGTTGGAGTGGATGTCTTCAGCCGTGCCCGTTCACGACCGCAGGAGTGAAAACAAAATTCCAAATCTGAAGGATCTGGCCTGTCAGTGATGAAGAAAGGAAATCTCTTTCATTTGGAGGAGTGTAAACAGCCGGGGATTCAGGGACTAATTTGTTGAACATAGTTACAGTCGTCAAGGTAAAATCTGCCACATTTGAAGCCATGTTTATGTTGGAGGAGGCTGATTCCTCCGCCGCCGGCGTATTTTGGCTAGACACGGGCTGATTGTCAATAACTGTCACCCACCGGGGGGGGGGGGCATCTGCCTTTGCCTGCCATGTAATTAGCACTGAAACAAAATGTTTTTGTGTTGAAATGTGGAGCCCGGCCCCCCTGCCGAGCCGGCGTAGCGTCGATGGGTGGCGTGATGGGACATAATCGCCCTTCTGCTGCTCGCTGGGGACGCAAATGAAGCCGATCGGGGACACAAAGCCACTATTACCGGCTGATTAAAAACATTTGAAGTGCGCCGTCCAGTCGGCGGCGCCGTCTCCCGGTGCGTGCTGAAGCATTGAGAGGACGCATCGAAAACCCACCTGTTCCCCCTGGGAAGGACGGCGGCCCGCTGGAAACAGACGTACGCCGACGTAAATGGCGCCTCTCACCATCCCGCCCCGCGCCACCAAAACAGCGCGCCATTGTGCTGGATATTAGCTCCTGTTTTCCACCGTGGCTTTGAGTAATGGGAGCGATGAAAGCAAGTCTCTAAGTGGCCTCCCTCTGCTGGATCGTCCACGCTGTGGGACAAATGCGTCCGGCACAACAAAGCAACAGCTTGAACACATACAACATCGCTGAAGGTAATGAAAGGCAACGACACTGACTGCGTCTGGACGCTTCCCTCTGAATAAGAGTCGCTTTCAGCACAAGTGGGCAGAAACGCTGAAGGCCGGCTGTCGCTGTCCAGAGCTGCTTTCTTTATGCCAGTATCTTGGCTTTTCTGATTTGTCCATTAAACACTTCAGTACATTTCATGATCAGCTGCTCAGCGTGGATTTATGACGACGTCTGAGGAAGAAGCGGGTCCTGGACGTCCAGACCAGGCCGGACTGTTCCAGCTGGGTCCAGTCTGCAGGTAGCTTGAAGGGATTCGGCCCCCAGCATCCTGCTGAATGAAGCTTTGTGTTCAGTCTGAGTCTCTCTGCTCGCGTCTGAGCCGATGCAGCTCAGGTACACCGATCTGCCGGAGGTGAGTCGGCGCCAGTCACCTGACTTCGTCGTACGTTTGGGTGGTATCCACTCCGTGACTTTCTCCCCTGGCTTTTATTCCTCCAGATGGTAAAATGCTTCCTTTAAACATTGCGTGCTTTGTGTGTTTTATTCCTTAATTCTGTCTCTATTACCCAGAAATCCAGGTTCTTACCAGCTAATCAGCATAAACCTGCGAGATCAGAGAGATTCCTCCATCTTTAGTTGACAGGATCAGAAGTGGAGGCTCAGTCATTCATAACTCTGGAGGAGAAACAGTGGCAGGCTTGTTCGGCTGCAACACCACAAACGAATTTAACCCCTTAATCGAGGCACACGGCTCAAATCCTCACCAACTCAAACAAATCCGGGAACCACTCTTAATCATTATGATGCCACAGGACAAACCGCTGTGTGCTGCGTTCACAGGCTAATCATGAGCGGGAACGCTAGCATGTGTGGGCAGCGGGAAGGCAGCGAGGTGGGTGACCTGCGAGAGCGTCATTTCTCCTGTCGGGGTTGGAGCAGTGGGCGTCGCTCCGTGACGTTAGATCCTGGATCAGGAGCCGTTCTGGTCCAGGCTCTTCCACAACACTGGAGGAAGCTTCAAGACGCCGGTTCATTCAGTGTACTGAGCTCGTTTCCCTCTCGTCCTGTGGATCCAGCTCAGCTCTGATTGGTCAGAGGTCACACCTGAGAGGGGAGGAGCCCAACCTGAAGTCAGGAGAGGACATGGACGCCTTTGGGCCGTGGCGGTCCAGCTCAATTCAGAGTTTTTTTCTCCACACTGAAGTAATTGTTCGGCTTGTTGGGATTTTAAAATGAGCTGACTTCTTGAATCTTTAAATTTCAAAATTTCTACTCTAATTCCTCAAAGTCAGGCCCGACCCGGTGGCTGTCATCCACACCCTGATGTGACGAAGGTCCAATCATTCCCGATGAGTCGTCCGTGTCTTCCAGTATGTGTTGAACTGGTCCATGCAGAGGTTCAAGGAGAAAGTCAGGTTTTCTATAT
The DNA here is from genome assembly GCF_902148845.1 of Salarias fasciatus. Taxonomy (NCBI): domain Eukaryota; kingdom Metazoa; phylum Chordata; class Actinopteri; order Blenniiformes; family Blenniidae; genus Salarias; species Salarias fasciatus. Next base: position 25,345 of record NW_021941256.1, read on the forward strand.
CATATATTTCACTTATAATATCAATAATCCACTGAGGATCTTCATCTGACAGCTTTTTTACTTGCAACTCACATATTTATCAATGATGCTGATTGTGGGAGAAATATTACCAAGACAGACTGAGCAAAATCAAATTTAATCTCAAAGCCTCCAGTTGATTTAATTTCCTCCGCTTCATCTCTACAACAGGATGGTATAACTGGACAATCCCAGAAAATATGGAAATGACCTGCATGAACATTTCCACTCTCTGCAGCACCTTCCATCATCTGGCTGATCTTTCTGAATCTGGTTAATTTTTGGAGTGATAAAAAAATGAAGTACTTCCAGGTGATTTCCCTCCAGTGACCTGGACTGGAAGTGAACTGCTTGTTTGAACTTTACAGATGTTTAGCCATTCATCTTCTGAATTTTTTCTTTGTGGACGCAAACCACAGGCACGAGCGTTTCACTAAGCTGCAGTTACGCCCAAGGCCTGCAGGGGCCGTTGTTTCGCATGAAACTCCTTAATGCATCTTTAAGAAAGAAGTTTTGCTCTTTAACTAATAATAATTATCCACAAATACTCGTCTATGCATTAAAGGTGCTGTAGGCAGGATTCTGCATCTCCGCCATCTTGCTTAGGGTTACCTAAGCAAGATGGCGATTTGACCCATCTAAAATGGCGATTTGAAACCCAGCACAGCCAATCCTGTCCTGTTTTCTCTGACATCACGCCCTTATGCAAGTTAAGCCCCTCCCACAAGAACGTGCGACGAACGCCTCTCGACCAATCACGGTTAGAGCTTCAGGGGCTCTTCTGATTGGTCAAAGATACCTGGAGCTGTGGAGATTCCTTCTCAGCTCAGAACAGAGACAGATGGAAACGCTGCGCCCTCGAGGTAGAGCAGTGATGCTACACTCCTAAAGGATTATCAATGGATACTCTAACATTTAATCCAAAGAAAACACAGAAGAATTAGCATTGACTAGCAAAATCCTGCCTACAGCAGCTTTAAATAACAACTTCAGTTTTTATTTCCCAAAGAACATCTATTTGTTTATTTTTGATTCAGTGGTGTATTCATACTGCTGGAACAATTTTATTATAGTTTATTATAGTTGTATTATAGTAAGAAGTTTATTATAGTTTCCAGAGGCCTCACAGTTCAAGTTTCATCTCAGTTTCGCTGTAGAGGTCATGAACTAACGACCACCGCGGTCATCTGAGTTGGAGGACTTGTTGGCTTGCTGAAGGTTTCACAGCATTCCGTCTTATTTCACTAAACTGTTTTTAGAAACTTAACGACAACTAGAACTCAGAAAACCCAGATTTCTTCAGATACCTTCAACTCAGAGCTTATTTAAATCGTGACATAAAAACAACAGAGGAAGGAGTTTCTGATTTCATTAATGTTTTGATCAATGCGTACAAATGTAAAACAAACTGGAAGCTTATTAGTGGAAAGTTTTTCAGTTTGACTTGAAATCGTCGGTGATTGAAACGTAAAGCTTCTGCTCTCCTGAACGTAACGATCACATCTCCATCTCGCTGGTGAGAAAGTCCAACATGAGGCTCCTCATGGCAGTCAGGTGAGCTGGAGATGGGAGAGACCTCAAGCAGCAGGACCGGACTGGACCCTCCAGTCTGGGACGATCCAGGTGATCCAAACCACGCAGACCCGTCCGAGCAGCCCGAGGAGCTTCCCTGAACCTCTGCTGCCGGAGCGGCGTGGGATCACTGAACGCCATTCACCAGCCGTCCCAGAGTTCCTCTGCCCGGCAGCCGGGACGCCTCTGAGCTGAGCTCACAGATGTTCTGCCGTCTGTCTGCTCACCTGTCTGCCCGTCACACCTCAAAGAGCCGGGCGCTCCGCTTCAGCTTGTCAACAAGCCCAGGAAGCCCCGCCCACCCTTCTCCCGCCCGCCCGCCTCACTCACCTCCTCCTCAAACAGCGGTTTGATTTATGGGCTCGCCGGGCTCTCCGGCCCGGGACGACGGGTTATTTCCATTACGGCGGTAATAAGGGGATGGGGGGTAATGGCACGGTGCGCGGCCGGCCAGCTGTCCTGTCCCAGCTGAGCAACAACAACACGCCTCCGTCCGCATCCAGCCAACAGACTCACACACTTTTCTTGTAGCGCTTCATGTTGTTGCATTTATCTCTGACAGCACGTGTTTCAGCCATCTTTTTACTCGCCGCACCTCCAGCGGCGCATCGCTTTCTCATCTTTATCTGTAATTAATGTTTGAGTCATGAGAAGGGAATCCTCAGAGAGGAACGTGCTCACTTCTGCTCTCAAACAGAGGAGCTGCAGGCCGGCGGGCCGTGGGCTGAGCAGCGTGGCGGGCGGCAGAGAGGCGACAGAACGCCGCTGAGCTGTCCAGAGGTGGAGCACATCTGTCTGCTCGACTCTCTGGAACCTGGCGGGGCTGAGGTGGGAGTCAGCTGCAACACTTCACGGTGTCTCTGAGGGACGGAGTGTTATTGATGTGACGTATCACACACGTCTCTCTACTATTAAAGACTGAAATGACAGGTTTTTAAAGGCTCTTGATCGATAAATAGGTTTTAAAATGAGAGCTCTGTGGAACACTCGAGGCAACAACAGTGAGAACGGAGAAAGAACAAGGGAAGTAAAGTGAAAATGCAGACCTTTTGTAGCGTTGTGGATATCCGTTTCCCCGGCAACGGAGCGCAGAGCCACTGAAAACTCAACTTTTAGAAAACAGCAGCTAACTTTTAATCTCGCTTCTTTGGCTCCAAAATCAACCATTTCAGTTCCGTTTTTTAAATTTGAAATAAACTTTGGCACATCCAGAGGTCGCCCGGTTCGATCCCGTCATTCGGGGTTTTCATGGTCAACCAGAAATTCTTCCCTGGAAACGTTCAAACCCTCCAGACTTCTTTGAGTCTTTACTCACACATTCATGGACTCATTACAGAGATTCACTCTTTATGGGGAAAGAAACATGATATGATCACATCCAGAACAAATCACTTTACTGATGAAAACACATTCTTGAAAGATTTTTTTTAATTATTGAAGTCAACCAATGAGAATCTTCCCCTCCTGAGAAACTTGGTAACATATGTCAGTTATCTCAGTTTTACACTTTCAAGCAGTGATTTCCAACGGTTTGTTGAAGTTTCAACAGGTTTCTGCACAAAGTTCATCCGAAACAAGACTGAACTGCGGGATGAAACCGTATCAGCCGGAGGAAACCAGCAAGAACATGCAAACTCACCAAGCAGCAGAGCGAAACACTCCACCTGCAGCAGTCTGGCGACGGGCGGAGACTCTGTGCCCGAACGCAAAGACGAGATGAGGAAGTGACAGATGCTTGGATGGAGCTGCTGAAATCCTTTAACACGCACGCACACACACACACACACACACACACACACAGGTGTGATGAAGAGCAGAGCTGGCGCTGTGGGAAGCAGCTCCAGACTGTGGAGCATCTTCCTCTCTCTTCCTGTCATTCCCTTCTTTTCTCCAGCAGACAGTCGGTTTTCCATTTTCCAAACTCCCAGTAGATTCTTGATAAAGTGAGGTTTCTGTTTGCGGCCTGGCAGCAGAGGCGGGCGTGGCAGGGCGCAGTGTGGGTGTTCGACAGCGTGTGTGTGTGTGTGTGTGTTCGTGTTCTAACTTATTCAGTGTCATGTGACAGTGGAGGACTGAACGCGTTCAGCGACGTTCCCTTCGTGAGGAGAGAACACGCTGCTTTCAGAATTAGACTGAAGTTGAGATTTTTCCCGTTTCTCTGTTTTGAAATCAGCAGAAACGCGACACTCCTCTCTCGATGCTAACTCCGCCCCTCATACCTTTTTCATGACCTGCATGACTAATGCTCACATTAGGCCTCTTGTAATGTTCCCCATAAAGCTTTTTATGTGACTGTTAAAAGGACAGAGCTGTGAATTAGAGGCGCACCGCTGGATCTGCCCTCATTACACGCTGAAAATGCTTTCTGGAAGCCGCTGGAGATGAAATGAAAGCATGAGCTGCACCGCAGAAGCAGCCAGGAGGGAAAACGTCGCTTCTGCAACAAAAACGAAACTTTCAGGAGAAAGTGGAAGTGGCGTGAATGCAGGCTTCTCTCAGAACGCCGTCCTTTCTCCTCGGTCGCCCCCGACACGACGCTCGCTCACAGCCGATCCGCCGCTGTGAGGACAGCAGCAGGGGGGTAATTTGAAGCTGAATTAGGGCCTTTTATACTGATGCCATATTGTCAACACGGCCCGTAAACCCTCCTCCTCCTCTGCTCGCCCTCCTCCTTCGCCGCCGCTCTTCCCTCGGTTCCTCTTTATTTGTTCTAATTCCAGGGACCCGCTGGGTCTTGCCTGGATTTGGAGAGTGCTTGGTTTCAAAGGGTAATTGACACCTTCGCTGTAATTTCATGGTTTCACTCCACCTGCCTTTGATGTCTGGGTCTCCGTCGGGTTGGGATGCGGAGGGGAGAGCAGGCCGAGAGCGAGCAGCAGCGCCGGTCTCTCCCCGCCGCCGCCGCCGCCTTTTTTCTCCCGTCACATGAATGACGTCTCACGCAGACCCGGGTTATTAAAGACCGGGGCTTTTCTTGTGGTGACAAATGGATGTGAGGAGGTGTCAGGCCCGAGGAAGAGACGGTGGATCCTCCACTTTCAGAGCATCGCATGAAAACCACATGAAAAAAAAACAAAAAACAGCAACAACAAAAAGGAGGCGAGGAACTTTTCAGGAACTCAGAGGAGGAAAATCAGACAGTAGAGAATATTAAGGATTTTAAAATTCATGACACGTTTTATAAAGAGACTGAGACCAATTCTCAAGAACAGGTTTTGTCATATAACTTCATTAAACTGTGATCCGATTTAAAAACAAACAAACAACAAACAAACAAACAACTCAATTGAGATTCTTTCTGCAGCTGCACAGATCTTCACTGTCTTGCCAGCTACTTGTTGGAAAAAGAAGATATGACAGAAGTAACAAAAGACGGGAAAAGTTGTGTAACGCTGTGAAAATACCTTGTGAAACATTTCACACCTGATTAAAAGAAACCCGTTCGGATCTGTCCGGGTTGAAAAGCTCATCGGAGGAGCGCCGTGGACACGAACATTTCACTGCTTCAAAATAAGACACACCACTTAGTTACCACTGCTGTCAAAATAAGAGTCAAAGCATGTAGAAAAAGGTCTGTTTAGGATTCCCTCTGCTGGCAACCAGGGCCCCCCCGGTGACCAGACCCTGCCTCCCCAGGTGTGGGACAAAGACTCTGTGTGGGACGATGTGGGACACTGATGCATTCTGCATCTACGAACTCCAAAATAACCTTAAAACAATCAATTCCACGCTGCCCCTCGCAGCGCTCTGCTGTGGTCGGGGGTGTCGCCAGTGGCCGCCGGTGGCCAATAGGAAACCTCATCGCTCTTCAGTTTCAGCCAGTATTGTGAGTGTTAATTTAAATCCGGCGCATTTACAGTAACCCTTGTCCACTTGTCGGCTGGTCCTTCGGAGAGGAACATGCACACAGAACAGGAAGCCTCCTTTTGAGCAACACTTTTTCTGGGAGTCTCTCGTTCTCTGAGCGGTTTGACGTCGTTTTCACCTCCGTGTGAAACAGCAAGACGACTTCAGTGAAGTCAGAGACTTCCCCGTCTTTCCTTTCGTCGTCCTGATTCCGGCTCACTGTTCCCTCTATCCCCTCCATCTTTCACGGTTCTGCATTAGCTTGTTGCTGGTGCTCGTCTCAGGTACCGTATATCCAGCACCCCCGGTGGACAGACATGATCAACCGGCGTGGTCAGATGATGAAATATGCATCTGACGCCTTACGACTGTCAGTGAGTGAAAAGTGTGAAAAGTGATGGAAATGTAGGACGATCCCAGACAAAGCAGGACATCTGGTCACCCTAGGCCCCGCCCCTCTGGTCACCCTAGGCCCCGCCCCTCTGGTCACCTGGCCCCGCCCCGCTGGTCAAGTTTCTGGTTAAGTCGCTGGTTGAGTTGCTGGTTGAGTTGCTGGTTGAGTTGCTGGTTAAGTCGCTGGTTGAGTTGCTGGTAGAGTTGCTGGTGTTGTACCAACTGTCTCTCTGCTCCTGATATTTCAGCAGAGCATAACTGAGCGTCCGTCTTCCTCGTTGATATTTGGGAATCTTCGCTGCTGGAGCTCTTCTCCTGCACGTTTCTGGCATCTTGTAATTCTTGCAGGTTGCACGGAGGAGTTTATACGTTGTGAACAATCGGACCAGATACTGCTGTCGGTGCGGAGCATCCCTAACTCTAATGGAAATAATCCCGTCCTTCTGGCACTTTTAACAGAACTGTCATTAAATTGGTTTCAAACAGTTTTTTTTTTTATTATTTCTGTTGTTGCTTTAATTTCCTTGAAGTTGCTCCGATGATAAAGACTCTCTTTGGGATTTTTCTTCTTGGCTCCACTCTTCTCTGAGCGCTGACTTCTTCAGCTGTGCTGTGAGGTTTGATCCTTTAATGTCGCAGGCATCTAAAAGGTCACAGATTACGTAACCCTCCCCGAAGAAAAGCTGCTCTTTTTTGGTGTCTGTGGTTTTTTTCCTTGTAGATTCACCTGCCAGGCTTTGTTAGTCAGTGTGAGGTCTCCATCTGCCGCGGCAGGCACAGCCGAGTAATAGAAGGTAATGAAGCACCCCGTAATAGAGCGCGGCAGAGGAGGTAATTACAGTGAGGGGTGCCTTTTAAAGGGTTGTTTGTAATGATTCATGGTTGCACAAATGCAATTTTCCTGTCACTCCCCTCTCATCACTCATTTCTGCTCGCCTGGATCTGCAGGTAGCCTTCCTCTCACCCCGACCGCGAGCATCTCCGCCGCTCCAGACACAACAAGACAGAACTCTCCGTGAAGTCTGCGGCGTTCCCTCCGCTGGCTTTCCTCTCCTCGGCGTCTCAGTATTTCCATCTGTCGTGCGTCCGTGTGCAGATCTGAGCGCCGAGCGCCGTTGGCAGAGGCAATGAGCTGAAAACAGCCCCAGATTAACAGACTCCGCCGGCTGGAAACAGCAGGAAACTCTGGCTTTTTAAATGTTATCGAAGGCTCCAGCAGGGTTTCCCCTGCAACTTATCAAAGATCTCAAAGAACGATCAAAGTCAAGGTTTCCATGGGGCGTTTTGGAAAAGTTGAGTTTTCACCGCTGTCATGTAAACAGACACACAACATGCTCTTTTTATCGCGACTGTCAGGTGCACCAGGCCGAAGTAATGATTTCAAAAGGATTCTGTTTCGTCAAAAATACTTCACCTCAAGCGTTCGTACCGTTTATGCTGAGGACAGCTGAAAAGAGTCCCGGTTCAGACTCTCTGTGTTAAGACGTAGTTCCACGTCCATGTGGAACAGCTCTGCTGTGGAGTATGAAGGCCCAGTTCCGCTGGACTGTCGGCTCCGGGTTGGAGAACCGTCTGTGATCTGATGCTGAGTTTGGGTTTCGGTACCAAAGTTTTTGTTTCTTTGAAAAACACAGCGATGCGGAGAGGAAGTAGAAAATAAATCCCTAAATTCAAACGTCTTCCTGCAGGAATGCGTCAGAAACAAAGGAGTCGATGAAGCATCCGGACGAAGCCGAGCACCGAGGAGTGGATCAGTCCGGGGGGGGGGGGGGGGGGGGGGGGGGGCGGGGGGCACTGGCAGGAACATGAATGAAAACATATCGGTCGTCCTGAGCTCGGCCCCTCCCCCCCCACTGCGAGCCCCGGCTCTGCCGGGCCGCCGGGCACCGGTCCAGTTCTCCCTTCAAATTACCAGAGGAAGCCAGCGGGGTGAGAAGATCTCACCCTCCACCCCCCCTCCACCCCCCCGCCCCCCCTCCGCCCCCCCTCCCCTCCGAAGCTGACGGAGCGTCGCGGATGGCCCTGGGTTGCACCTGCGCCGGGGCTTTCCACTCCACCCCCCTTCGGTTCACACACATGCGGCCCCCCAGACCAGAACCGCGCCCCCCCCCCCCCGCCGGCCTCCGTCAGGTGGTGCAGCCTCAGGAGCCTCCACGATTCACACAACGCTCCGGTTCTCCGGCGTGACGGGGTTTTCCGGACGATTCCATGAATGAAAACGTCTCATTCAGATGAAAAAATTCGATTTGATTTTTTTAAACTTAATTTTAGTTTTGTTTTATTTATTAGTTTTTTTTTTTCAAACACTGCACCAAATCAGCACAGAGGAGGAGGAGGAACCTGCAGAACCAGAGTCAGAGGAGACTGTCTGCTGTTCCTGTTTCTTTCAGAATAATAAACTATATTCACTCTCAAAACAACCATGTTTAATGTAGGTTTTTTCTCTCAGTTTGCTTTTTTTTTCATTGATTACATTTTTTTTTTAGGTTATATTTCTAAATCCAGAGCTACTTCTTTCTTGCATGTAAGAGGTTTTTCTGAAGTTTTGCTGATGATCGAATGAAACGGACTTTAAATCTGTGAGAATCAGATCTGCGTTTGCCTTTCTGCCCCTGTGGGGAAAAAAACCTGAAATGACTAGTTTTCCTGATTCTGTCGGATGACGAAACCTGGAAAACAAGGAGCACGGAGCTGGAGCTTCATTCATTCATTCATTCATTCATTCATTCATTCATTCATTCATTCATTCATGCTCATATTTTATTCAGTTGTTCCGTGCTCTCTTCTCTAATCATCTGCTGAACTGAAACCTTCCCGACGGATGAAAACGTTGATCTGTGAGGAGGAGAAGTGAGATTTCTGTTTGATGAAGAGTTTTTATGGCCTCAGTGGTGAAAGGGGGAGGAGTTTCAAAAGAGGGGAGGAGTTTCAGGAGAGGGGAGGAGCTTCAGGCCTGGAATCAGGGTTGGGGATCATGTTTACCTCAAAACAACCAGCTGCCTGATTTTGATCCGCTGCCAGTGTGAACTGTGCAAACTGTCAACCACACACACACACACACACACACACACACACGCGCGCGCGCACACACACACAAGGCGGCTTCTTTCACCTTTCATCTAGATCAACAAACTCGTCTGAGTCTGTTTACACGACAACGTTTCAAGTGAAAATGACTCAGAAAAGTTGAGTTTTACTGGACCGGAATGCAGAGGAGTGTTCAGGGAGCCGTCCAGGCCAGGAGGTGGCGCTGTGCTGAAGGAGAGAACCCGCAACAAACATCAACAACCAAGGAGAAGAAACCCGGAGAGACACTGGAGCCGCAGAGCGGCGGCCGTTTCAGGAACCGCAGGAAACGCTTCGACTCCGTCTCCATGGAAACGAGGGGAACTGAACTGAAAAACAACCTTTTAGAACCAGTGAATCAGTCAGATGTTTGAGTGAACCATCGTCCGGCTGTTCAGGAGCTTCTCCCTCGTTGTTTTCGTCTCTCCGTCTTTCCCTCCGAAACGTTTCCCGGCGGTGAGCCGTCACGACCGGGAGGCGAGCGGCGGCTCGGCGGTGACCCCGGGGCCGGCGTTCAGGGCGCTGAACCCAGACTCACACTCACACACACACACACACACACACACACACACACACACACCTCCAGGAGGGGCGATGCTTTCTCTCTCATACAAATCCTTCAAAACACACACACAGATGTACAAATTGAAACGCCCGCCCGGAGCCCGCCCCCGCCCGACTCCTCGCCATGGAGGCTGATTCCGCCCTCTGGATGAACCTTCGCTGAGGACCCTCGGCTCGGAGGGGGCTGGATTAGAGGGTGTGTGTGTGTGTGTGTGTGTGTGTGTGTGTGTGTGTGTGTGTGTGTGTGGTTAAATACCATACACATTGTGTTTTACTGTTGTACATTCATGTTGTTTCTAGAAATCATGACTCGGTGAGTCAACTTTTTTCTTTTTTTAACATTTTCGTCTTTTTTCTTTCATTCATCACATTCAGTTTCTTCTTTAAGCATAAGATCTGTAATTCCTGCTGCTTCATTCTCTGATTTTCTTAATCTGATTTGATTTCTGCCTTTAATGATACAAACCGGTCTGAAGTGTCAGGATTCAATATGACGCAACGTGGTTTCTCTTGGTTTTTACGTGTTCAGTTCAGAATGCCTGCTGCTCTGATCACTGCTGACTTTTTTGTTTACTTTGAAGCTTTTTTTCCTACTTTTGGTTCATTTTCCAGGATTTAATAAAATATTTCTATTCTGCTCTAAACCACAGGCTGCTCGTATCGCTGGTGAAACTATCGAAACTATTGATGCTGCTGAATAAAGAAGGAAAATACGAATCAAAACACATTCCATTATTATCCGTTATTTTGCATTATTATCAGAGTCACTGTTACTGGGAAGAACCTTAAACACACAACACAGATAACAATTTCAATTCACTGTAAAATAAATAAAGGTTTGGTATTTTTAGGTGTCCTGGCTGGAAAAGTGATGGAGGAAATACTTTCCTTGAACAAGTCATTTCCAGCGGCTGGAGCCTGTTGTTGAGATGCAGAGCAGAAAACCGCTCAGATATGTTGGAATCTGTGAACAGAAGCACTGCCTTGACGTTTCCCTTCCATCAGCAGCGTCTCCGCCACATGCAGTCAGAGCAGCAGGGATCCAGTCGCTAATATTTTATATTAAAACCACCTAAGTTCCATTTCTAAAAGTTTAAAGCCCAAAAACACGAAAACAAGAGAGAACGTATCGTTCTGCTGTTTTCTGGAAACGATGCCCGTTTCCATGGAAACGGCAGAAAACGACGTGGTTTTCATGTTGGTCCGCTCGCTGGTGCTGCTGGTTGTTTCTGCAATGAAACCTCGGAGAACAAAACACTGTAAAGAGTGAGAACAGGAGAACACGGAGAACACGGAGAACACGGAGAACAGTGACTGGGACTCGTGACTCTGGAGGAAGACGCCGTTCTGGCGGTTTTCCTACTGAGCATGTGCAGAAGAGGCCTGGATCACAGTTTCCACCGCCATCGGTTCTCACACCGGCTCGTTTCCGGCGCCGGCTCCTCAGCATCTTTAGAGTGCCGCCACGGGAGCAGTTTTCAAAAACTGGCTCCAGACCCCCCCCCCCCCCCCCACCCCCCCCTCCCCCCCCCCCCCCCTCCCCACCCCCCAAAATCCCCCGACCAACACACCCGCCGACCTCGGGTCCAGATCCACCAGGACTCCTCCTCCATCATGCACCTGTTCACAGCTCTGTCCCAGCCTGCCCTCCAGCATTCCCACACACACACACACACACACACACACACACACACACACACACACACACACACACACACACACGCCGGTGACGCCCTGTTCCTTCCGTGTGTGTGTGTGTGTGTGTGTGTGTGTGAGCCAGACTCTGTACATCCCCACCATGCCTCCCCTCCTGCCAACGCCAGACGTGCCGCTGAGCCAAGGCCTGGTCTCACCCTGCCGCTCTGCCCGGAGGCGTCGGGACTCGTACTTCCTGTTCCGCGCTTCGTGAACGGCGCCTTCGCCACGCAGCGCCTCACGGCATACGTCCCGAGCCGGGACTTACCGGACTGGTACAGCACAGGTATTCTCACCATGGAGACACGGGGGGGAGGGGCTAATGGTCAGGGAATCAAACCTGCACGCCCCGGTCCGGCTCACCTGCAGCTCCACCAGGAGTCCAGACGTCAGAGTCTGACCGGAACCAGTCCTCACCGAGTCCGCGGCCAGGGAAGAACCTGGATTCACCTCCAGAGGAAGAACCAGAACCTCCGGCAGAGGAAAGGAGCATTGGTTTATATTTAGAAGTCTTGTCTGCTTCGTCACGGCTCCACTCGATCTGAAATCCAGACTAGAGAGCATCTTCCTCCTCTAACGTCCAGATTATAGAGCATCTTCCTCCTCTAACGTCCAGATTATAGAGCATCTTCCTCCTCTAACGTCCAGATTATAGAGCATCTCCCCCCTCTGATGTTATTTCAGCAGACTCCAGCAGGTTTCTGGCAGGTCAGACCCTCCATGATTAAACTGAGTTTTATTCAACTCCAGCAGTGTAAACAAAAAAAAGTAAATGTTTGCACCGTTGTGAAAATGTCAAAGGTCACGGCACGCCAGTGTTTCAGTGTCAGTGATGGAGGCCTGGACGGACTCGGCAGCAGTAACCCGGAGCGTTTTTCCTCTCAGGTGTTTGATTGTTTGAGGACGAGGCAGAAAGTCAGATTTCCTCTAGAGCAGGACGGCCGAGCCGAAGTGTTACAGTTTGTTTTGCTGAGTCCTGGAGGGCAGAGAGAGTGAGTTCACCTCTGCTTGACCCCACCCCTCCAACTCTTCACCTCCTCCTCCTCCTCCTCCTCCTCCTCCGGCCCCCCCGCCCCCCCTCCTCGGGGTGTGGGCGTCCCGGGCTCTGATGTCCGGGCCCTAACAAAGCGGCACTGTGCCGTCCTGAGTCCGGTCCCACACAATGACCACGTCCATGTCGATTAGCGCGGGGTGGCGGCGGGGCCGGGCGGCCGCGGCTAATAGCTTATTACGCCGTGTAAAGTGACAGTGTGATCTGGAGAGGTGCCAGCAGAACAGGCCCAATTAAAGGGGAAAAGAGCGGAGGCGGGAGTGTGTGTGTGTGTGTGTGTGTGTGTGTGTGTGTGCGCTTCGGGAGAGGTGGGAGTGTCGGGGAGGGGGTGAGGACGAGGGCAGCCATGTACATTCCTCCCAGCTCTGGTCTAATTCGCCCATGACGGGCTCCCTGGGGACCGACACCCTCCTTCTTTGAAAATATTTGAGTGTCCTCCTGCTCTGTTGTTGCCAAACACCTCGGAAACAAACCCCCAGCGCCGCGCTAGCGCCGCGCCGCCACGGGTAAACAGCCCTGTTTACTTGTTGATACAGTTTTGGGGGGGAGCAGACATGGAGAATATGGAGGACGGGAGCCGGGATTCGTACCGACGCCGTCACACACTCCGAAAACACTCAACGACTTTTCACTGTAAGCCGGCGCTCTTAAGACAGATTAACACTGAGTGATGAAGCTCGATGAGATTACAGCAGCGTCCGATCCGCACACACACACACACACACACACACACACACACACACACACACACACACACACACACACACACACACACACACCTGACGGAGGGAGCCGCCTGCAGCTCGTCGTTCTGACTCTCATTATGATCGATGGCTCCTATTGACGCTTCAGTTCTGCACCTCAGTAACTTTATTGAAGCTCTGCAGAAGGAAGAATCACGTTACACTAGTTTTACTCACACTTTGCACTGAAAAACAACAAAAACAACAACAACAACAATAATAATAATAATAATGATTGAGTGCTGTCGGCTCTCCATTGACAGAATTAAATTGAAATAATAACTGTATCGACTGTTTGTGTGAATCTAACATAAACAGGAGAAACGCAGCAAGTTTTGATGACAGATAAATTGTGTGTAATGAATATTTTGTGATCTTCAGCGGTGAATCAAACAGATGACTTTTGATGATGGTTATTTTTAATGATTATTTTTCATCATTATCGTGATCGTACAAGTACAGTATCCTCAGAAAACATGCATTTCAACCAGTTTTTGTTTCATTCTTAACAGCTGCATCAGGAAACTGATTATCTCTCCCAAGGTCTGCAATTCTTCATGTTTATTTGCAACTAATAATGATTTCATTATCACAATCATTGGCGATGTTGATGATTAAGCCTGTGTTTCTGGCTGGTGGAGCATCTTTCTCCGTCCAGAAAGTTCGTCTGATTGATACTTTTAACCAGAGAATAAATATTGTATGATTGAGCTGCGTTGGTTCCTTCAGTTTTAGACTGATCCTTTTCTCCCTGAACGGTTTCAAACGGATCAGTCGGGACTGAAGCAGCAGAGTTAAGAGCAGCGTCTAAAACATCTCCTCAGGGTTCATCAGTTTACAGAAAGAAACCCTGAAACGGGGAGAAATGTGACTTTTTCCCGGTGATCGGTGCTTGGCGTCTGAGGTTGGATCTGGTTTCTCGCGGGGAGACGCCGGACTTCCCCGCCGGTGGATAAAGCGGAATAAAGCTATTGTAACGTTGTGTTACTGGGATTTCTCTCGATGGGATGTGGAGTCTGTCAGTTTGATGTTTAAGCTCCAGGAGGAAGAACAACAGAAGGGGTTAATGTAATCCATTACATTAGCGGGGGCCTCTAATAACTGCTCTCTCCCCGCGCCTCCATTGGCCCGCGGAGTTTCCATTGTGCTGGCTGGTGCAGGTGTGGGACATGCTTTGTTGATCATAATCCCCCCGGCAAGGGGAGAGGCTTTGAGTGTGTTTGACGTACCCCACCGGCAGGCCCTTTGCTCCCCGGCCGCCGAGCAGCCGCCGTCTCCAGCGGCCGCTCATGGGATCCGACAGGCGGAAAAATAATGAACAACACCTCAACCCGGGGCTGACCTGGCTCCGATTCGCCGGCTCCACACGACGGGTAAACCAACCACTTAATTGAGCCTTCCAGGATCAAATCGGGCTGGGGACCCCCCCCGGGCCGGCCCGCTATCAGGCCTCCCTGCTCAGCCTCCGTCCCGGACACAACCCATCAAGATGTTTTCCTACAACGCCCCCCCCCCCCCCCCCCACCCCTCCCCCCCCAACCCATTCCTCCTGGACAGCTTTGTTCAGAGACGAGCGGCTTGACCGAGCAGAGGAACGGAGGCTCAGTCTGGACTCTTTCACCGCCGGACATGTGAAGACCAGTGGATCCACGATCGCCTCCGGACGGGCCGGATCCAGCTGATCATCGGGATCAGCCAGATCCAGCTGATCATCGGGATCAGCCAGGTCCAGGTGATCATCGGGATCAGCCAGGTCCAGCTGATCGGAGGGGCTGGGATGACCAGGTTTAGCTGACCAAAACTCACAAGTTGCAGGAAATGCATCACAAACAGGAAACAAAACAAACGGGTCTCATTCATTCTCCATGTCCAGATGAGTCCAGGATAGTCAGTCCAGGTCCATCAGCTGCGGTTCCAGAACCTTCTGTCAGATCGTTCCTCAGCGGTTACACCACAGGAACAGCTCTCTGTGTTCTCTTCTCATATCAGTCGCCTCATAATCTCATGATCAGTCAAACTAATAACCAGGTCAGTTTAAAGTCCTGAAAACGCAGAATAAACCAGCAGATTTCAGTCACTCCATTACTTTTAGGTACAAACTTTCTCTGTGTTCTTCTTCATGAGCCAGAATTTTGTCAAAGAGACAAATTGTTGTGTGAAAGCGACCTTTTCCTGATCCGATCACATGATCGGAAATCAGGGCTGATCTTGTGGTTTCGGACTCGATCGGAGTCTCCTGCTACATCCTGATCAAGGATTGGTGGTTATAGAGCATCTTCCTCCTCTAACGTCCAGATTATAGAGCATCTTCCTCCTCTAACGTCCAGATTATAGAGCATCTCCTCCTCTAACGTCCAGATTATAGAGCATCTTCCTCCTCTAACGTCCAGATTATAGAGCATCTTCCTCCTCTAACGTCCAGATTATAGAGCATCTTCCTCCTCTAACGTCCAGATTATAGAGCATTTCTTCTCTTCTTCTTGGTTGGCTGTGGTGATATTTCAGATTCAGATTGTCAACCAGCTGCATCAGGTGACCCACGACACCACCTGGTGGTGCAAACTGGTGTTGCAAGACTAAATAAGCAGACTGGGAAAACTTTGCGACCTGAGAATATTTTTTTCCCATTATCCTCTGATACGTCGTCACAGTGTTTCCTGTGATTTGGGTGATTATTGGAGCGTTAAACGATGACACGTTTTTGTCCGTGACCATGTCTGAAGTTCAGAAGTTCCAGAGAGCAGAGGACCTCAGCTCTGTGGCCCGTCGGAGTTCAGATGTGACGATCCGGCCGGAAGAGTCGAGCAGCCCGCCGGTTCCAGGTGCGACTGACGTGTGGTTCCTGTTCCGGGGTCGTCTGAGGACACGGCGCCGGCGCGCTGTCCTGAGTTCACACCACAGCCGGCGATGCCGATCGCTCCGTGTGGAACAGTCGCCTTCTGTGCTCCGTCCGAGGTGCTTCTCATTAGCGAGGCGTCGCCTCTTCCCTCTCCCATCACCGGAGAACACCCTGGGTTCTGGGGAAGGGTTCACGCCGGGGCATCAGCGTACAGTATACAGTCACCGATCGAAATAGCCCCCGACGGTCCCACGTACAGCCCGCTTCCCAGCCGCCGCCGCCACAATGGAGCTTTTCAAAATGGAGCTGCGCCGATGCCAAATTAGGACGAGGCGGCCGGCGTTTCGGCCGCAGAGAAGAAGGCGATGGAGCCCCGCCTGGGCCGGTGGACCCTCTCTAATTGAGAGGTTCACACTCAGCAGCCGGTATTCACGGCCTGCCAGGGCGGAAAAGGCCCGGGAAGCGTCTGCTTGACGTCGACAGTCAGATCTGGGTCGTCCGATCGCCACCGAGGAGTCATTAGGGAGCCAGAAACATCCAGCCGCTGATTCAAACTCCCAGGATTTGGACGCTTCCACAAATTAGATCAGTGCTGTATTAGTCTTTGGCTGCGGAGCCGTGTTTATGAAGAACTAAATTCATAGGGCTTAATTAGTGGGTCACAGCATAATTAAACCAGGGTCACATTAGTGCAGAACAAGAGGTGAGATACTTTTAACAATGTTTTATTATGATCAGGGTTCATCGTGAAGGGAGGCAGAAAGCTTTAAAGCTTCTTTATTGTTCAGAAAAAAGACGTCCTGATGCAGTGAAGGGACAGAATTCATGTCTCAGGTGTTCAGATTCTCATCGATTTGTCTCTTTGATCGACGGAAATGAACAGAAGAGATGAATTCAGAAGAGATGGAGCTGCAGCAAAGACGGTTAAAGCCCCAAACTTCCTGTTTTAACGTCAAGTCCAGACAGATTCTCATGTTAGAAAAGGACGACATCAGGATGTGAGTGGATGAGCATTCAGGACTTTCAATAAACTAAACTGTAGTTTTTTTTCTTCATTTATTTACTTCAGTACATTTCAGAACCTGCATTTGGAATTTCAGCTTTTAAAGGCTGTCAAAAGATCAATTTTTAAAATCGTGATTAATTGCATTATTTCCGTAGTTAGTCACGATTATTCACGGTTTGAATTCTATTTTTAAAACTGTGATGTTTTGCATTTGAAGGCAGTTTTCAGCTCAGAACAAAAAACATTCTTCAGTCCAAAAGCTGAATTTAAAGTCACTGTTGGCGTTTCTTCCTGCAGCAGCTGATTTCTGACCAGAGCGTCTTCATCGGGAATCGAACATAGAAAGAACTTCCTTTTTCACCTGGTTTAATTTTCTTTCAAAATAAAGCACCATGTAGCCCAACTTAATACATTCTTCAAGTTAAAGATACAGTTTTCAAACTGAAAGCCTAATTTATGTGATTAATCACGATTAAAAAACATAATCTTTAGTCATCCTTACATTAATTAATCACAATTGATTTGATTACCTCTGACAGCTTTTGTGAAGGTCAGTTTTTACGTGGTGATAAAGAATCTAATAACTTTAAATGCTTTTCCTTGAAGACGAGCTGGAATCCAACCTGAAGCCCCGTTTATGACTCAGACCTTTCAAAATAAAATGCATCATCTCAGCGTTCAGCGTCGGTTCAGGGAAGTTTCGCGTTTCGCAGAAACATTTTGAGAACCGTGTAGTTTTCACGTCGGTCCACTAGTGGGTGCTGTGGGTTGTTTTAGTAGTGGAACCACACACACTGCAGAGAACACGGAGAACAAAACACTGTAAACGTCAACAACGTGACAACAAGAGCCGTGTTCTCACATTGTTAATGTTTACAGTGTACTGCCCCAGGAGCATATGGACCAGGACCAGGACCGGGACCAGGCGTGAAAGCAGAACCAAGACTGGGACCAGAACCAGTACTAGGACCTGGATTTCCTCCTCCTCCCACCCCCTCCTCCAACATAAAGCTGCTCCTGCTGCTCTTCAGTTCGCAGTTCTTTCCACAGTCGAGGCCAAAACAGACCCAAATCCAGGATAATGGCAGCGGAGGATGATATCAGTATCGCTCCGTGACGCCAAACCACCTGTAAACACGCACAGTGTGAAAACCTGACGGGAAAACAAACAGAGGCGTGAATCCCGCCGCCGGCGAGCGCCATGGGTGGCGGGGCGCCTCCTGGGCTGCTCAGCGGGAGGCAGAGCAAGATGGCCTCCGCTCAATTTAGGACAAACGCCGGCTGGATAAAGGAGACAAAGGAGACGCCGGGCTGCCATTGGTCGGCAGGGACGTCTTCACCTCTCCTCTGATTGAAGCCCGGGGATCGGCGTGACGGCCGCGGCACAATGGAGCCATTGTTTCTGAATCAAGACGTCTGTCAGCCGCCGTCTTCGCTCCGCCCTGAACTCCGCTCCACACACCACCGCTAACTCAGACCTCAAGTGATCACAAACCTCTGCACACGACAAAACAGAACCCAAACTGCACATTCTGTGTCTCACTTTTCTGCAAATAACTAGAAATACTCACATTAATAATTGTATTTTTTGTAAGTTGTTTTCATAAAAAACAAAACAAAAATGTAATTCCAAGAAAGCAGTTTTCATTATACACATTTTACCTCCTTTTAATTATTTGTCAGTCTCAAGTCATGTCAAACATTTTAATGTGTATTTTAAAGTCTTTGAGTTGATTCCCACAAAACCATTAAACATGGAGTCATTTTATACTGATGGACTTTAAAGTCTAATTAAATTAAATTAAATCCAATGCTTCCTTCAGACCAAAGTTATACTTGAATTCTTTCAACAAGTAGTTTTAGTCATGTTTGTAATTTGAAAACAATTTGAAAAAGATGTTTTTTACTGACATCTACATAAAGTACAATAAATACAGAGTAAATGTTTTTACTTTAATTGGGTGGATACTGTGGCTTTAATTGAGTCAAATATTAACAATGCAATGAAATAACAGAGGTTATGAAGCCACTGATATTCTAAACAGTCTCTCAGAAAAGTGCTCAGGTATTTTTAAACAGCAGTACTTTTACTTGTAATAAAGTACATTTCACTGTCAGAGCACTTTTTCCTCCAGGTTCCAATTTTAAACACATTTTGGAACAATTTCAAAACAAGTTCAAGCTTTTCAATTTTCTTAATAAATTCAAATTTTCTAGATTTTTTTGAAGCATCAAATGAAAGGAGAAGGATTTTGTATTTTCAGAGTTTTAGGACAGTGATATTCAACAAAGAAAAGAAATACTTCAATTAATCCCAGAGGGATTTAAAGAGTGTTTCGTTAACTCCTCACTGCCATCATTCATTAGCAATCATATTAAACAAACAAACAAACAAACAGAATTCTGTGCATTTTTGTTAAATGAAGCACAAGTTGATCGTTTCACGACAGATAAAGTTAAGATGTAAATACTGGACGGAAAAGATGAAAATGCATCTAAAAAGTGTTAAAATGCCCAAAAAGTCACCGAAACATGAAGAAGGGCCTGTTTAAAGGAGAAAAGGGAGGAATACCTCCACTGAAATGCGTGAATTGATGCTATTTACTGGAAAAGGATGCGTGACACTAAAGTGGAAAAACAAAACATGTTTATTTGAATCACAGTCGAAAGCGCCTGGAAGCTGTGTGCCCGGTAAAAAGGTAAAAAAGAGACAGCAGTAGATACAACAGCCATTCAATGATTGTCACACTGAATCCTGAGAGAAACCATGATATAAGATATAGCTTTCAATATATGTAAATAAAGATATATATTTGTATATTCATATAAATTTATGACATCTGGGTTGGACTGATACTGTTTCCGGTGCTAATGTTCACTTCTGCCTCAATCGAACTATCGTCAGACAACAGTAGAAAAATGCCTGTTTTGCATAAATAGCATAAATAGTCACCAACTATTCTTTTTTTTCCTTATAATTTACAAAAATACACATTTTTCAGTCCACATGTATTTACAGCAGCAGCCGGAGCTGCGCTTCAGTCGGAGCGTTTCAAAGATAAGGCGACTTCCTGTGAGTGTGTGTGTGTGTGTGAGTGTGTGTGTGTGAGTGTGTGTGTGTAATCAGTGATTATTACTGCATTTGTCTGAAGATACAGGCGAACTGGGTCGTCTGTGGCTCTGAGGTAGCGGCGGTCTCACCAAGGCAACTTTGGTCGATCTCTGTCATCGAGTGAAAGAATTTGGCCGCTTCATAGAAATGTGGGTCGGATTTGGCAAAGAAATAAGAAAAAAACAAAACAAAACAAAACGAAACAAAAAGAACCAGAAAGCAGTGAGTTCGACGGTGAAACAGGAAGACGGTGAACACGAGGGGAGCGAGCCGAGGGTCCGGGAGCTCCGTCAGGGTTTCTGGCTCATTCCGCCGCCGGAGTGTGTGTGAAGCGTTGCGGCCGGCGTCTGACGGCGTCCCCCGGCGCCCCCCCCTATAGCTCGGCCCCCTCCCGGGGGTAGATCAGGCTGTTGACGCTGAAGCTGTTGTAGAAGTGGCCGTTGAACTGTCCGCCCTGCCCGCCGCCGCCGAACGCGTTGTAGTACACTCCCCGGTTGAAGTGCAGCCCGTCGCCGTGCTCCGGCGCCGCCGAGTCCTGGCCGCCGTGGTAGGGCCCGAGGGCCGTTATGTTCCTGTTGGCCAGCTCGTTGACCAGTCCCAGGGAGCCCTGGCGGCCGGGGCCCCCGGCGCCCAGCGCCGACATGTTGCCGTAGAAGTTGTTGAAACAGGCGGCGGTCGGGGCCAGGCCGGGCGGCGACGAGGACGACGGGCTCTTGTGGCTCTCCGCCATGGCGTCCATGTCCGGGGAGGCCGGCCCCAGCAGGTGGGGGCTGTCCGAGGGCTTCAGCGGGGCGCCCGCCGCCGGCCGGCCGTCCTCCGCCTTCGTGGCCCCCGCCGCCGCGCCTCCGGCACTGCTGGGGTCCGAGCGCCGTTTCCTTTTCCTCCGGAAATTACCGTTATCGAACATCTTCTCACAGTTTGGGTCCAACGTCCAGTAATTTCCTTTTCCTGCAGATGGAAAAGAAAAGTAGCTTTTTAAAAACTGATGAACATCTAACCTTTAAACATGTTTCACTGTTTAATTTTCTGAAGGAAAGCTGGGCTTTTTTTTCTTGCTACTTCTGCAAAAAACCCCCAAAAAAAACTGTGAACCGAAATGGTGGGGAAAACATTTACAGACGTTTGAATTTCAATCCCACAATCCCACGCATTTACTTGAAAAAAAGAAGAAAAAAAAAGGAAGTGCTTTTAAACATGGAAATAATTTTCTGCTGTCCTCATATTTAGCATCATGATCTGGATTAGTTCTGTCTTCAGTTTGAAGTCGATAAGGAGCTACATTTTAGTCATTTTAGAGAAATCAATGAACAAAAATATAGTAAAGTGGCATTTTTATGAAGAAAAAATCTGTATTTTTAAATAGTTTCTTTTCTTTTGTGCTTCAAGAATGTCAATTCTATTCTATGTGATAACAAAACATTAATTACTAAATTGTAGACCTGTTTGATAGAGTATATAGCATTTAATATATTTGGAAATATAAGCATTAATTATTAAGTAATTAAAAGTATATTTTATATATTTATATAGAACTTTTAAATAACATTACTCAGAGAAATAAACAGTTATAAAACAATATATTAAACTAAATCAGTTCATGAAAGCTATAATGGGTTAATGTGATTTTTTTTAAACGGAAGTGTTAGATTTCTGTTAGATTTTTTTTTTTTTAGCAATAAAACCAGATTATTATTATTATTATTATTGTTAGCAATAAAACCAGATTATTATTATTATTATTGTTATTATTATTATCATTATTATTATTATTATTTCTTTTCGATGTATTTCCTCCGGAGAAAGATTCCCAGGTGGCTGCGCTGCACCTGAACGCCTCGCGGCTCTGAGCCCCGCGGGTTCGGGGCGGTGGTGCGTTCACGGTACCTGGGTCGTCCTCGTCGCGCGGCACCTTCTTGAAGCAGTCGTTGAGCGACAGGTTGTGGCGGATGGAGTTCTGCCAGCCCGCCTTGCTCTTCTTGTAGAAGGGGAAGTTGTCGGCCACGTACTGGTAGATCTGGCTCAGCGTCAGCTTCTTCTCGTGCGCGTTCTGGATGGCCATGGCGATGAGCGCGGAGTAGGAGTACGGCGGGCGCACGAGCTTCAGCAGGTCCTCCTGGCTCGCGATGGAGAGCCAGCCCAGGTCCGGGCCGCCGAACCCGGGCGAGCCGGACAGGAACTGCCGCTGGGAGCCGTAGGACGGCGGGATGAAGGACGCGGGGCCGTTCCCGTGCAGGTAGGACGCGGAGGAGTTGACGGCCGGCCCGTTGAGCCACAGGTACGGGTTCGGGGACGACGCGTAGTCCCCGAGGCCGTACCCGGAGGGTCTCTGCGGGCCCGGCAGGCTCTGCTGGTGGTACATGCTGCTCAGGTTGTCGCAGTAGACCGCGGCCATGTCCGGGGCCTCCGGGGCGCCTTTGGCCGGGGAGCCGTGGAGCTGGTGCTGGCTGTGGAGCTGGCTCTGGTGCTGGTTCTGGTTCTGGTTCTGGTGCTGGTGCTGGTTCTGGTGCTGAGGGTCGATGGAGTTCATCACTCCCACAGGAGAAGCCCGGAGCGGATCAGCTGGCGGAGCAACAAGTGTCAGGAGGATGGAGCCGCTCCGAGTTTTAACAGTATAAACCTCTGACACACACACACACACACACACACACACACACACACACACACACACACACACACACACACACACACACACCCTCCACAGCCAATAGACACGCTCCGGGAGGGAGGGGGTGAGGGGGGAGTGTTCAGCCCCACCTCATCCCTGAACCTCCTCAGACCTGCAGAGCCTGGAGGAGAGGAGCCGATTACCCACAATCCATCCTGCCTGGAGCAATGTGGCATCAGGATGGGTGAATGTTACGATCATGTGAGGAAGAAGCGTTATTGATAAGAAACCAGACCCGGAGAGTCGAGCACGGTTTAGTCCCTCAGACTCCTGGACCTCCTGACGGCCGCCGCCGCGGCGGGGAACCAGAGCTTTAATCACCTTCAGACACAAACCTTTAAAGTGTTGTTTTAGGATGTACCGACAATAATATTGACATTTTCACAAAAAACAAACAGTTACTACAGAAAAGGACTCCAGCCTCAACATGAAGAGAATCTTAATGAAACCTCTAACCTCTCCTGGAGCTGTTGCATTGTGGGTATTTTCCAGATCCCCTGGCTTTGAGGCCAGTTAGAGCATCCAGGAAGCTTTAATGGCAGCAGCACTGAGATCTCAGTGTCAGTACTGTGAAGAAATGAGTTTTTGAAAGTAATCAGTCTTTTATTTGAAGTTTTTTGGCGTTCTGTCCAGATTGGAGCCTCTTGTCGACCAGTTTTGGCCCACAGGCCTTATATTTGACACTCCTGATATGGACAATAAGAATTTGAATTTGATAAAGACACTAGTGTTTCCAGCATACATGAATAAATAAACTGGCATTAAACTGATTTTAGTGGAGGAGGAACCGTCAGAGGTGACTGCTGGGTAACTGAAAGACTCCCGACGGTTTTATTTGTTTTGTACAAAGAGATTCGAGGATTTTTTTTAAGTTAACTTTTAATTTAAAATCTTGTTCAAATTCACAAACATTTTTAAAAATGGGCCATTTTTAATGATGCCTCCTGCTGGAAACACAGAGTATTTTCACAACACCAAGTTCTCTGGAGCTTTTCTCAGCCTTCATTCATCCATCCATCCATCCATCCATCCATCCATCCATCCATCCATCCATCCATCTACTCACTCACTCACTCACTCACTCACTCACTCACTCACAAAAAAAGACAAATACACATCATCTGCATTTTCTTGTTTTTAATTCATTTTATTTTATTGCAGGAATCACTGGTGCTTTAAAAACAATATTCTACAGTGGAAAACATCATTTTAATCAAATCCAAACTGAAATGATGTTTACTTTTTAATTTATCCTTTGTACATTTAAAATATAGAAAACATGAACTTAAAATATGAGAATATTTCATCAGATTGGATGTTTTTCCCCTTTTTTTAACCCGATTCTCGATAATCACTATAAAAAAAGAGAAACTCTTCAAACTTTTAATGAGCGACACAAAACTGGCAAAATGCTGAACTTTTCCAGGATATTCTCTTTTCTGCAGCTTCCTGCTGTTGACAGTGTTTCTGATCACTGCTAGAAGGAAACGACGCTCAGATTTCTGAGAATTGATCAAAATCCTCTAGAAATAAAAACCAAACGACTCTTCTCTTCTTCTTTTTCCTCTCTGGAGTTTCAGTGACAGTTTGCTTTTAATGCACTTTCCTGAAATTGATCTATCATTACCTATTAATCAGTTTACATTGTTGGATATAGTATTTATTTGTGTTACTGTTGCTGGATTCATTATAACTGTACAACGATAATAACTGAAGGATCCAGAGATGCCTGCGGACAGGCCCACTGTCATGTAGAATATATTAAATTAAGAGAAACCAGACTTGCAGAAAGGAAACTGTATGTTTTAAAAGGTTCTTAATGCTTTCATTTTTTGTAAAATGTGTAACAGATTATTAAAATCTGTTGTCCTGAAATCAGGTGAAGGATGTGTGAGTAAATGACGTTGTTCTCTTTTTGTCGGTGTTCCTCCAGTTTGTCTGAGTTTCCATAACTGAAGTGTTTGTCCTGTAAAAGAAACTGGAGAAGCTGAGCTGTGTGACGAGAGCTGACTGAGGAGTTTGATCCGGGATTGTTTTGATTTGATTGATAATCCAGGAATTCATGAAGGGGAAGGACAGCAGCTAGTGAGGCTGAAGGCTGGTTTTTCTTCCAGAAGCTCCTCTAACGTGTTCATCTGTCCACTTCAGCTGCTGTTTGATGCCAGCGCAGGAAGAACGGAGGTCGAGGTTCTGGATCATTAAACAACGTGAAAAGGAGCCGATCCAGCGCCGCCGTCCGCCGCCCAGCCGGCTGATCCTCATGATCATCAGCGCCTCAAACACAGATCCTCAGATTAACCAGACTCCAGCGAATCGGGGAGGAGAAAGAGAAAGAAAACCACTTCTGGAAATGACCTGGATCCTCTGTCATTCGAGTCTTTCAGGTTTGCTTTCAGCTGCGCTGCTCTCCTTTCTGTGGAACAAACTTGAGGACTGAGAGGTTTTCAGGATGTGCAGTGAAGAAAAACAGGATGTGATGATTTAAAACTCATATTAATCCACTTTTTATTCACAATAAAACCAATAAGAGAAGGAAGTCGTGGCCCTGAAATGAGTCCTGAGGGAGGAACTTCACCTCGGTCTGAATTCTTCATGTTGTGTTTGACTGTACTTCCTGTGTCCACCAGGGGGCGCCGGAGGCCCTGTAGTGAATCTATGCCTCCGAGTTAAGGAGGGTTTGTTTTTGGTGAAAATGGTTTGAGCACCTGTAAAAGGACAAACAGTAGATTTCAGAGGTGGAGGGATGAGTGTGGGAGTGGATCCTCAACCATCTGACTCTGAGGTCACAATACGTCCAGCTCGGGGGGGGGGGGGGGGGGGGGGGGGGGGTATCTGGGACCCTGTTGAGCAGCACCGGTGCACCGCAGGGAACTGTACTGTCTCCCTTTCTCTTCACACTGCACACTGCTGACTCTGCTCACAGATCTGCTGCGTGTCGAGTGCAGAAGTATTCAGATTACACTGCAGCTGTGGCATGTGTGAAGGGTCGGGGTGAGAGGGAGTACCGGGAGCTCATGGCGGGATTCACCACCTGGAGCAGGGACAGTGGTCTCATTCTGAACTCCTCTAAGACGAAGGAGATGATCATTGACTTTGGCAGGAAGTCTCTCATCAACCTGTCATCATCAACGGAGAGAGTATTGAGGTTGTTCACACCTATAAATACCTGGGCGTGCATCTTGACCACAGACTGGACTGGTCAGGCCCGGGTTCTGGATAAGAAAGGACAGAGCCGGCTGTTTCTCCTGAGGAGACTTAAGTCCTCTGACCTGTGTGGTGACATGCTGAACATCTTCTACCAGGCTGTTGTTGCAGGTGCTGTTCTCTTTGGGGTTGTCTGTTGGGGCGGCAGCATGACAAAAAGAGACAGCAGTCGGCTGGACAGACTGATCAGGAGGTGTGTGTCTGTGACGGGAGGAAGGTGGACTCTGCTGGATCAGTCCTGGAGAGGAGGATGAGGCTCTACTGCAGGGTATCTGGAGGAACCAAACATCCACTGCAGGACAGTCGCAGCTCAGAAGAGTGACCGGAGTAACAGGCTGCTGTCGCTGCGCCGCAGAACTGAGGCTTCCAGAGGTCGTTCATCCCCTCAGCAGTCAGGCTGTTCAGCAGATGAGCCTGAGCCGGACCGAGTACAGGAGGAGCACAATGAGCGCTTTAATACTGCTTTATTCTACTGCTGTTATTTATTTGTGTGCGAATGATTTATGTTTGCTGCTGGACACCTTGGGAGATTAATACAGTTTTTATCTATCTATCTATCTATCTATCTATCTATCTATCTATCTATCTATCTATCTGTCTATCTATCTAACTTCACTGCGAAGCTTGTCTCCTCACAGTTCTCACCGCTGTTCTTCACCGGTGTTTCTGTAAAACAACCGAGTTCCACAGAAATGAAGGTAGGAGATGGAAAGACGCTCTGTTTATTTAGAGGTTAAAAATCCAAACATACACTTTATTTTTAATTTACGGTACACTTTCCACATTTTATTCAGTTCTGTGGTTTTTTTGTGCTTCTTTTTTAAGACAGACTCTTAAAAAAACGCTCAGTTCTAAAGATGGAGACGTTTCCAGAGCGGACTGTCCAGGGTGAACCTGCTGAGCCTCCAGCCGTCAGACCCACTCACAGGATTTCAGGATTTGTAGCTGTGGGGTTGTTTTCATGTCTTTCACATCATTTCTTCAGGCTTGTTGTAATTTTACTGTTACTCCAAAAATAAATAAATGTATTAAATTAAAATAGTTTCTTGTCTGCTGTTTGTTCTTTAATTAGTTTTTCCTTCCGGTTACTAAAGTAACTCACTGTTAACACAAAGAAACAAAAACCTGTGAAATGTGATTGATACAGATATTCTCTTGTTAAATCCTGTTGATTTGTTGTTGGTTTCGTTGTTTTGAGTTTCAGTATGTTGCTCATTTTCTAAATTATTTAAATAAATTTACCTATTAATAGGGATGTGCGATACCACTTTTTTTCAGACCGATACCAAGTACGAGTACTTCATCTTCAGTACTCACCGATACCGATACTTGCATACCGATACTTTATACACATAAAATTTAAAATAATGCAATGAGATTATTTTTGAAAATGAATTTTATTTCCAATAAAAAGGCAGCCCAGCCACTACGTTTAAGTCCAAAATAATAGTCTGAAAAATAAAACAAGCAACTGAGTTTGCACTTATTTAAATGAAATTAAGTGCAAGACAAAACAATTCCTCTGAGTTTTACACTTTACATAAACTAAGGTTTTTAAATGTACTAATTTGAATGATTTTTTTATGAACTAAAGTCAAAGATAGAAAAACCCCTGAGTTTAAAGAGTTGCTCGTGTTATTTGTGCTGCTCTCGGATCTCTGCTCTTCAGTTTCTCGGTCTTCTGCAGAGTTTGCCGTCGAGTTGCTGCCGGAGTTTTCTTTTTTTCCAGCACAACAGCGTCAGACTCTCGTCCACAAGCTTCGCCCTGAGGTGTTTCAACAAATTACTAGTGGTAAATGAACAACATCGCGCACCTCCTTTAGCAATTTTAGCATTGCAGAGTTAGCATTCTGCAAAGCTCGGCTCGTTTTCACTTATATAACAGAATTTCCACACCGGCGGTTCTGGTGAGACGAGCAGCCGTTCTGGATTCATTCCTGTTGTCTCTGCTCTGGATGAGACTCACGGAGAAGTCAGTCCGCTGCAGTGTAGCCCTGCCCTGTCAGCGACTCCAGAGAGGAGCTTCTTCCTCTTTCATGTTTGTCGGCAGCTTGCATCCCATTCGGTTGCACTACCGCCAACTGCTGGTGAGGAGGGCTTACTACACGTGGGGTTTTCTTGCCGTGAGTATCGGCGGCTGGCATCGGTAGCCTTCACGAGTACCCGATACCTTGAAATAAGGCCAGTATCGGCCCGATACCGATACCTGGTATCGGTACTCGCACATCCCTACCTATTAACTTTTTTTCATTCATTCATTCATTCATTATCTACCGCTTCTTCCCTTTCGGGGTCGCGGGTGGCTGGAGCCAATCCCAGCTGCTGTGGGCGAAGGCGGGGTACACCCTGGACAGGTCGCCAGTCTGTCGCAGGGCTGACATGTAGAGACAGACAACCATTCACTCACACATTCATACCTAGGGGCAATTTAGGGTGATCAATTAACCTACCATGCATGTTTTTGGACTGTGGGAGGAAGCCGGAGTACCCGGAGGGAACCCACGCACACACGGGGAGAACATGCAAACTCCACACAGAAAGGCCCCGAGCCCCGGCCGGTATTTGAACCCAGGACCTTCTTGCTGTGAGGCAGGAGCGCTAACCACCGCACCACCGTGTGGCCCTACCTATTAACTTATTATATTTAATTAATTTATTCAATTAAATGTAATTATTTATTTCGAGGACCGTTGTCCTCTGGCTCCTTCTCCTGTCTGGGTTTCTGAGTTTGACTCTGACCTGAAACAAACCCTTCATTCCTTCTGTATCTCATGGGGAGACACCTGGCAGAGCGAACCACTGCACCACATGTCCCACATGCACAACACTGTGAGTCGAGGCCTGGCTGGACAGGGTTTAGTGTGACCTTTGACCCAGAGCGGCATGGGTCCACTGGCTGGATTGTTCTTGGTGTAGTCCGGTTCAGGAACACGTGCACTAGGAAAGTCTTTATATATTCAGAAAGGAGTGACACAGAGTGGAAAACTCTTCTCCTTCCCACGGAGCTGCTGGTGAACGTGGCGGAGACGCTCCGCTCCTCCTGATTGGTGGAGCCACACTGCCTCCTTCAGACGGCCTCGGGTCTGGTCCCGGGTCTGGTCCCGGGTCTGTGCTGGACAGCAGCCTCCAGCAGGTGGAGGCAGCTCCCTGCCGGATGTGGCGGAGCGAGGCGGGACCGGGCAGCTCCTCCAGGCCCGAGTCTCTGTCTGACTGGAACTCGGTGATGCCGAGGTTGGCCGTCGCGGCAGTGATCCTGCAGCTCGTCACGCGTCGCAGCAAACTCCCTGAAAAAGTCCAGCGTCTGCCTGGGAATGAGCGGAGAAAGCAGGAGGAGCCTCAGCCTCACACTTTTCCCCCAGACGGCCTGAAGGACCGGCGGACGGCTTCAAACCAGCAAACCTCTTCGACTGTTGTCATTTTCCTGTGACTTTAGACCGGGGGTGTTCAACATGAGGCCTGACACCTGAACAAACATTCAACTTATTTTTATATTATTTTATGATTCGTGACTCTTGGTTCAAAAGGGATTCAAAAAAGATTCAAATAAAACTGGGAAAAATAGCGAAACCACAAGAAATGGGGGAAAAAAAATGATAGAAGAGCTTTAGAAACCTGAAATGTCTCCAATTTCTAACATAAGAAAATGAAACATGGCTCGAAAAAAACATAGAAAACTATTTAAATTATTTAAAAAACTATTTAGTGAATAAAATAGCTAAAATTTCAAAACTGTCACAATAAAAGCTTGAAAGGAAATCAGGTACAAAAATAGGCTCAATGTAATAAAATGTTCTCTGTTCTGAACTGTAGTTAAACTTCATAAATGCATCATAAGATCTAGTTTTTGTTTGTGAAGCGTTCTGAGCTGCAGTCGCCTCGTTTTAAAGCTTAAATGTCCTTTATGCTCCGGAACTACTGGACTTGACAGAAAGTCACTAAAATGGCTCTTTTGGTCATAAAGGTTGCAGAGCCCTGTGTCAGACACGGTGGAGTTCGGACTCTCATCTCACAGCAGCAGCAGACGTTGAAGTCTGCATGTTCTACCTGAGCGGAGGTTTCCTCAGGCAGTTCAAAACACGCTCTGGGGAATCCGGAAGGTTCAAACAGCAGCCCAGGCTCGTTTATCCCTCTGGGCTGGAAGCCAGACCGCTGACTCGGCAGCGCCCTCCGGTGGACAACAGAAGCTGCGCATTGCCTCTGTCCCGGCTGGCGGCGGTGTGTTTTCACACGCCGTCCTGCAGGTCTGTGGAAGAACGATGCAGCTTCAAGCTGTTCGGTGCTTCAGTCGAAGTTTGTGACCTGCTGCTGTAAAGCACTGGGAGGAGTTTCTGCTTCAGTCGTTCACTCTTCTGGCCCGCCTCGACTTTTGTTTGTAGATTTTATTCCCAGATGTTTTCTGTATTTTTCTTTTTCTCTGCAATCATCTTGTAATGAAGCTTTTTTTTTTTTTATAAAGTTCAGGTTTTTGTTGTTGTTGTTGTTTTCTGCCATCACATGCCAACATGTATGGAGTTTTATTCCATGATGCCTCCATCTCCTCACCTCCACCCCGAGGAGGCACTGCCTCCAAAACACCACAGAAGAAAAACCTCGCCGATGAATGAAACCTGTTTTATTCCATTATTCTGTGGAAACCGCATGAAAACCGAGAGTCTGAACACTAGAGTATCCCTGAAAGGAGGTTTATTTCCAAAACGAGGTCTTAGTTTACCGATATTTTCATAAAAAATGGCAAATAAGAGCAGAAACCGTCAGAAAATGGAAGCAGCTCCCTGAGGATGAGCAGAAACAGAAACGCTTCGGCGAGGTAAACTCTGGAAACTGGATATGAACCAGCGTCCTGGGGAAAGGCAGTGGGTGGTCCCGCCAGAAATGCACTTAAACTGCAGTTTTGTCTTTTTAGTATCGGTGGTTTTAACAGTAACACTCTGGGAATGATGCTAACGTGGGCGAGTTTGTATCGTATGTGAGAGATTCTGAAAAATCCCCTGGTGTGACCATAAACAGATAAACTGGAGGGATTTATGCTCCTGCCGGTTCGGGAGCGAAGCTGCGGACCAAAGGAGGCATTGATCCCGGTTCCAGGGACAGTCGTCCATTCAGCTGACGCACAGTCTCCACCTTTCACCTCCACTTTTACCTCCGCTCTATTTCTGGGACTATTTACGGCTCCGTCCGCCGCCGCCGTCATTTACACAGGAAGCCTCTGGAAATAAACATTTGCTCTTGATATGTATACGTTGCATCTCACCGGGGAGCGAACGCACAGATCTCTCTCTCTCTCTCACACACACACACACACACACACACACAGAACAGAGGGCCGCTGTTGCTCTGTTTCTGATGCTGCCGTGGAGGAGCGAGCGGCGGGCCACAGGCATTTCCTCCGCCGCCGAGCGGGCGTCCCGATTCCTCTGGATCTCCATCGCAGACCGCGGCTCCGGTTCCTTCAAACATTTCAAACTTCTATTGTCTGGATTCTGCAGTTCTGACCGACGTTAATTGTCTTATTTACCCAACATGTTGATTCAGTGTAATATTAGAAATGTGGGACTCGGGGCAGGCTCTGTGGGCTTCGCCCCGGCAGCCGCTTCACGCTGGCTGCTTTCACTGCAGCCCACCAGCTATTTACTGCTCCTCTGCATTGTTATGATCCCAAATGGAAATGTTGTGTCTGGGGATCTGCTCCAGCTAATTCTTACAATCAGTCCTCATTTGTTTTCGCACAGATCCTGCATTTTCTGGACTATAAGTCACAACCGTCGGAAAATGTGTCCCGGAGAAGAAGAAGAAGAAGAAGAAGAACACCACGTGAGGAAGGGAGATTGGAAGCTTCTGTTGGAAACAGAAGGTGCTACATGTGTTTGATTTTGAATTGTTAGGATGAAGGGCTTTGTGGAACAGACTCTTGAAGCTTCTGCGGTGAAAGTGAAATTCAGTTACTGTCGACAAAAACATTAAGATTCATACTTGATTGTAAAAAAAATAGCAAACATATACGACGTAAAAAGTGAGAATAAGGATGAAATGTGTCAGTTTCCCTTCTGACACGTTATTTTCAGTTTATCTGTGTTATGTTCTCAACCAGGGGTGTCAAACATAAGGCCTGTGGGCCAAAACCAGTCCTCAAGATTCTGCAATCCGGCCACCCAGCCATCCAGCTAACGGCAGAACTTTCAAAGAAACTCCTGTCAGGACTGTTGATCCAGTGAAATACCTGCGGCGGCGGCCGGAGCGCTGCCGTTGGACTCATCTGCAGATCAGTCTTTAAACGATGCTTCAGATTCTGGGTCCACGACGAACAGGCGTCCTTCCTGTCTGCCGTCTCTGGCTGGAGGACAGACGGTCAGCGGCAGCTCCAGCTCTTCTTCTGTGGTTCCGCAGGCTGCTGGAGGCTCGGCCTTCAGCACGACGCTCTCTCTGGATGCTGCGGCGCACGTCGGCCCTGAAAAATGCAGAACGGCGGCGGCTCCTGCCTCTGATGTTCCATCCAACTTTAAAACACAGCTTTGAGAGCTGCTCTCCTTCAAAGCCTTCCTCCTCCTCCTCCTCCTCCTGCAGAGCTGCAGCTGATTCACAGAACAAGCAGCCATCGTCGATACAGCAACACGCCGGTACCTGATCACTGTTACTGACTGATCATAATAATCTGCAGAGCTGCAGCCTGAAACACACATCTGGACCAGGACCGGGTCTGGAACCTCGCTGCCGCCGTCCTGTCACGGAGACGGAGAGAGTCGTTCAGCATATGAACGGTGAAAACGCTCAGAGGAGAGAAGACGGACTCTGCAGGGGCGTTGCTCTGGAGGACTGACAGTAGGAGGCAGCGGTGAGCTGTGGAGCTGCTGAACACATCCAGGCTGTCTGAGAGTTTCCACCATGTTTCCTCTTCTCAGCACAAAACTCACCCCTGCAGGTCGTCAGGGTATTAAACGCTGCCCCCTACAGGCCGTCATGCTGACTTTGCTTCATATTTGTTTTTATTCTTGTTCTTTTCGTCAGTTTTGAATCCATCTTTGTCCAGAAAGAAAACCACATGATAACTAAATTAGTTACAGAGACATGAAGTTTGTTTTGCTCGTCAGCAGCTGGTGACGTCTGTGCTCCTCACAGCTGGAAGCAGAGTTCGATTCCAGGTTTGTAAAAAGGAGCTGCTGGTGTTTTCTGTTCTGTTTAAGATTCACGGCGAGCGATCGGAGTAATAAAAGCTCCTTTTCTTCTGACTCGGGGACTTAATGGCTCCTCTGCTAATGACTCAGTGTCTTAACGGCCCAAACACCATTAGGCGGCCTCTTGTTATTCTAATGCGTCTCCGTCAGCTGGTCTCAAACAGTCCCCCCATTGTGAGACGCCCGGGAGGACGGAGGTGTTTCAGACACCTGAACGCCTCACGTGGAGGGTGGTCCGGCCTGCATCGCCGACCACGTCTCCTGGCCGCCGTCCCCGTCCTCACACACACCGCCGTCCCCGTCCTCACACACACCGCCGTCCCCGTCCTCACACACACCGCTGTCCCCGTCCTCACACACACCGCCGTCCCCGTCCTCACACACACCGCCGTCCCCGTCCTCACACACACCGCCGTCCCCGTCCTCACACACACCGCCGTCCCCGTCCTCACACACACTGCCGTCCCCGTCCTCACACACCGTCCACAGTCTCCCTGGCCCGGTCGGTTGACCGACCTGGCACGGCCGCAGTTTGCCTTCATAAAAAAGCTTTGTTTGGCCTGTTCGGAGCGGGGAGGCGGCGGCGGCCTGTTGTCACCCACTCGGACACGCAGGGAGAGCCGCTGCCTCCTCGTCCTTCTCCTCCTCGTCCTCCTCCTCCTCCTCCTCCTCCTCGTCCTCCAGCAGGTGCAGAAGACAACACTCAAAGACAGCTCTGTCCCCTCTGGAAGACGTCTGGGGGGTTTTAAAGCTCCGCCCTCCTCTCCATCATCCTCCTCTTCATCAGCCGTGGGACGGGCGGCGCTGTCGGGTGGAGCCGTCCATCCCGGCTGAGGCGGCGGAGGGTTTGTGGCCTGGGCGGCCGCGGCACTCGGGCCTTTCTTTGGCGAGTTCCGCTCCAGGGAAAAGTCTCCGTCCGTCTGTAAAACCTGCAGAGCGACGCTGGAAACTTCCCTCAGCCGCCCGGCAGCCGAACCGGGACCTGTTCTCCGCTGGGGAACCCGTTCCAGGGTTCTGCTTCCACTTCTTCTCTCATGTTGGGATCAGATGAGACGATTCTGACAGATCGGCTCAGATTTCAGCTCACAGCTTCCAGAAATGTCCACTCTGCTTCTCAACGTGTTGCAGCAGTGACTGTTCAGGAAACTTCTTCCTCTTCGTCGCCTCAGTTTGAACCTAAAAACAGCAGAACTGATTTCCTGAACCTCTCGTCTGGCTGGAAAGAAAAAACACTGTTCAGAGAAAAGAGTTAAAAATATCCACTCGCTGCTCGTGAGGGAGGAAAGGCTTTCTTTTTTTCACTTTAATAACTGGTATCAACTCACAGATGTTCGGCCCAGATGGTGGAAACACGACGGAAGGTCCTGTTCAGGAGAAAGAAATTCACTGAGGAGGATTTCCTCATCAATCCTGAACTGAGTCCTTTTCCGGACCGCTGACGTTCAAACTGAGCTGCGCCGTCGTCTCTACGACAGACAGAAGGGTTCCCTCTCCCTCCACCTCTGATCTGAGCTGCATTAAATCTCAAAGAGAGAAATGAGTTAAAACGCTGAAGAGGGTTCGAGTTTGCCTGGACGCGGTGTAACTGATCGATCGGAGTGACTGAGTCTGCGTCTCGCTGCTCCTTCCACTCCGAGGCAGGATGAGTGTTAATTGCCGGCGTCTGTCTGGAGTGTGTTCAGTGTTTAATCCCGTCTGTCTGGAACCTTCCTCCTGCACGCCGATTATTCCTGAGCCGAGCGGTCCGCCCGGACGAGCCGTTCCCCGACCGGCCTTTATTGTGTTTGGAGTCAGTCCCACGGCCCGAGCCCCCCCAGGCCCCCCCTGAGCCCCCCCTGGCCCTGCCCCCCCTCCCTCCCAGCAGCCCACCCTGGATTTCATGGAGCTCTCAGACTCCGACCCGGGGAACAAAGTGGGGCGCTGTGCGGAGTCCGGGGGCCGGCCGGCCCAGCTGCCCCCACCTGCCAGCAGCTTAGGGGACCTGGACAGGAGCCATGCAGGCCGATCCACTTCCCCGCCGCACCCCCCCTGCTTTCACACCTCGGTTCATTAGAGCTTCCAGCAGGCGAGGCGTGGGCTCTGCTGTCCAGAGCCTCGCCTCGTCTTCTTTTTCATCTCTTTCTTCCACCGGAGTTTCACATTATCGGTGTTTAATTGATGGTTTTCCAGCGTTACTGATACCGTTCGGCTTTTAACACTCATCCCACAAATGCATGGTGCTTGTGATGGAGCATCTTCTAAAAGGGAAATAAACCCCTCAGACACGTCGGCGTATTCCTCCAGGTGACTCTGAATCTCAGCCATAAAGAAAAACCACCTGGTCCTGGTTCCTTCGTGGCGAGCTGGGCTGAATCCCTCCAGGTCCTCATGAAGTGCTTCGAACAGGAAACCTTCCATCAGAGCTCGGCGGCGCTCGGCTCTGCAGGATGTGTGGAGGAATTCCCCGCGCTCAGATTGACGCTACTGTGCTTTTTATTAAGTCCAGCTGTTCGGCGGCGCGGCGCTGCCAAGACTCTCTTCTCCCTGACGCTCCGTGTTTCCTTCGGCTCCCGGCCGACAGCAGACACACACCAGACCGCTGGCTTCACGCCACACACTCCGCCGCCGCTCACCTGCGATGCTCTCGCCGTCGCATTTGTATTCCGAGAGGACGTCACACGGAACCGGCAGAGGCGACGCAGTGAGCATGCCGGGCCACCAGTGGGCGCTGTCGACCCACACCTGAAAATACCGATCTCTCCGGTGTTTCCACGCGACTTTTTATTCCTCTAGAAATCTGAATAAAGTCTGATTCTGCTCTAAAATCACCATGGAAACGCCTGAAAACTTTATTCAGAATGAAGTTTAAATCCCAAGGTAAACCAGCGATTGTATTAAAGATGACAAAACTAGCGTGGCGTCCCCCATCGCGTTCTCACTGGCTGTATATAAAGATGGGCGGAGCTTATGCGGCGTCCCCCACAGTGTTCTGAAATCCCGCGTTGTTGATTTGAGCAGATCGCCTCCATAGCGAACGCCGTAAACAGGATGTAAATGTGATTGGTCCAGTCTGTCACATGACCGCATCACACAGACAGAGGAGGAGCTGTGATTGGCTGATTTATTCCAAACTCATAAAATGAAATCAACAGATGATTTATGTGAGAATCAGAGTCTGGTCAAGACGACTTGTTTGTAGAAACTAGAGAGAGTGTATGAAAGCCAAGCAGAAAGCTCCCCCTAGTGTTAAGTTTCAGTATTGTTCCTAATTAAAGTGTTGCATGTGTTCAGTGCAGGATCGCTGCATGAGCAGGAGGAGGAGTGCTGTTTGCTGACTGAGCTTTCACCTTTCTTTGTTTTCACCGTGAGTCAGTGACTTAAAAGTAAGTTTTATCTCTTTTCCTTGTACAAATGTCGATTTATGTTGCATTATGGCTGTTTACTGATGAATGTGTAGATTTTACACCACTTTATTTTCTGTAACTGTGACTCAGCTGCTATGTACTGCCTGCATGTGTAATGCTAATTCTGTAGAGTACATTAGACACTGATTGTATATTTTTCTATTTATTTCAGACCACACACACACACACTTACACTTACACACTCATGTCTGTAATTCATATGCAAGGAATTGCCATGCTCAATCAGCACGTCATTAAAGCTCCTTAAAGATGTTCCTCTGGACCATCATTCCGTGCTCAGCCAGTGTAAACCTCCACAGTGGGCCAGCCTGTGCCTCCACTTCACAGAGACCACAACCTGTTCTGAAACCGGGAGCTTTACGATTATTTACACTCGGAAAGACCCGGGCTCTTTTGGAAACCAACATCATCGCCCCCTGCTGGAATTTACCTGGTGTTACAGCTTTTCTGCACTTCCGCATTGGCTATAGGGGCGTGCCATCTAAGGCACCTCACGATTCGATTACAATTCAGGGTGCTACGATTCGATTATTCAACGATTATCTCGATATTAATGATAAAAACGATGATCACGATTTTTTTTGCATCTTTTTTTTCCCCTCACTTAGTGCCCACTTCATACTTTGAAACAACATACAGCTATTTCTCAGTACTCATAAATCAAAGTAATCAAACAGATTCAAATCCAAAAAAAGTTTTTTTTTTATTGATGTCAAGTGGTCCATCAGCAACCATGGCATAAACTTTGTGCCTGCAGCTGTGGCCTAAAGAGCCAATACAACAAAAGGCTGGCCCTACTGACAGCAGATCAGCAGTTACCTCCCTTAAGTGCAAACAACAGCAGATATGTCATATATGCAGATACATGTTCGATTTGAATGTACAGCTTGGCGTCCACACGTATCTAGACACCTACATCTAGATATCTATGTCTACATGTCTAGGCGGTAGTGTGACGTAAGCGGGAGCTACGGAAGCCGCAGTGTTGTTGTGTGTGTGTGTGTGTTTGTTCGACTGCTGATGCTAACGCATGTTTCTGAAACCTGCTCTTGGAATAAACATCCTCACGCTGCCAAACGCCTCTGGACTTCTTTCAAGCAGATTACAGAGATAAATGTTTTGGTTGTTTTGTTTACCTCTGAACTGAAAGCTTTGTTTACGGCGCCGCGCCATGCGCAGTACGGCTCATTGTTTGCGGGGCAACCTGAGGCGACACACGGTGCTTTTTGTTCCAGTGTAGTGTAAAATGGACGAATATGTGTCGGATGAAGATGTTGTGGACGAGAACTTTGAATGATTTTCTCTTTAGCAAAAGCAGCACTAGCATTTAGCACTAGCTTTGAATCCAGAAGAATGAATCTCGCGCTCTGTGACTGTGGCTAAAGAGCTAGCTGTCGCCATATTAACTGGTCCGCCACTACAGATGTCCGGGTGGTGTGTAGGAACAATACTTTGGTTCCGCAAGTGGCGTCCGTGCTCCTGGCGTCTAGTTATTATGAAAAATCATCGATTTTGAATATTTATGAATCGTAATCGAATCATTACGTTTCACATCGCGATTAATCTAATAATCGATGTATCAGCACACCTCTAATTGGCTGCATGTTTCGCCAGCGGAGGTTGGCGCTTGAGGCAAACTGAGCATGTGCAGAAGCGTTCGTACCAGGCCCGCGGTGCGCAGCAGCAGCGCCAGCATTTCATTTAGGTGAAGCTGTATTTTCCACGGAGCTGGAGTGTTTTCAAAAAGCGCATTTTTCAGTGGCTCTGAGCGCCGTTTCCGTGTGAACACACAACGAAAACGTCACATGATCTGCAGTTTTTACAATTTTCTCTGCTTATTGCGTTCTTAATGGATCATTCAGAGGTGCAGTGTGTCCCTCAGTTTGGGAGACGTGGTCTGATCTTGGCGTCCAGGAGGCAGTTTCTAAGTTTTAAAAACCATAAATCAGCGATGCAGAAGAAAGAGAGATGGACGTTTCCTGAGATTGCTGCGAGTAGCGAGCAGACCAGCGGAGGAGACACTGACCAGACGGTCGTCTCCACATCCACATCTCCACATCAGACTGGAGACTGGAGGAGAACCTGAATTCTGTGCTGGACTGAGGTCTAAACGGTTCAGGATCAGGCCAACGCGGCCCCCTGGGGGGCAGAGCTTCACACTTTACCCCAAAAGGACAGAACTGACATGGAGCCATCTTTTGCTGTCTGTTCTAGTTTTCTGTTATTTTCTCAAAAACAATTAAAAAAAAAAACATTGAGAAACTGCCTCATGGTTTCCTTTACCTCCCGTTTGAATGAGTGTTTAATATTTAGTGTTTTTCCATGATGATCTAGTGCAGTACAGATTATCAGTGACAATTCCCATCTTGGATTTCAGTGTTGCAGTGGTCAGCACTGTTGAGGCACAGCAGGAGGGTCCCTGGTTCAAACCCACTGAGTGCAGTTTGCACCTTCTCCCCGCGCTCATGTGGATTCACCTCAGCCTCCTTCTACGATCCAGAGACGCTGGTTGGGGCTTTAATTCAGCTGAAAGCAGCGTGAAGAAACCAGCCGAACACGTCTGAGTCCTGAGTTCACTCCCTGAGGTGGAGGGAGGATCCGGGGCGGCGGGACGAGCCGGCTCTTCACAGCGTGTGACGAGGTGACGAGTCTCAGCTGTTCAGCTCAGCTTTTTCAATTGAAATGTTTGTTTTTTTCATTTGTTTCCATTCCTTGTCTGCTCTTCTTGTTCATGGAGAATTGCTGGTTTTTAATGTAAAGGTTATTTTGGAATAACTGTGTTGTTTGATGCTGTAGAAATAAAGTTGAATTGAACTGAGTGTGGAGAGAAGACAGACCTGCTCAGTCCTCTGTCCTCCAGGTGTCTTCGGTCAGATAATGATCCGCCTCCACCAGAGTGATCAATACCAACGGCTCGGCGGATCGACATGGATTTCCTGTGTGAAAACTCACATGATGGATTTAGATGAACACGTTACATCTCTGAGCTCCAGGAATAAAGCAGCTACACTGTTTTTTTTTCCACTTCATGTTCGAACTGATTGGAAGTGGAATATTTTCCCTTCACGCTTGCATTTTTATTCCAGAAAAGTTTTGCGTCACCTCCTGAGGTTCTCCAGTATTCTGCATGTTGTGTCGTTCTCCCCAACTCCTTTCTCACCGTTCACGTTTGACCTCTGACCTTTCACTGAAGCCCTCCGGTGTGAGTTCGTCAGGTTAAACCAGAGCCGGGGGCAGAAAACAGAGCTCTCACCACTTACCCCTCCACCCCCTCCACCCCGTCATGCCCCCCCCCAGTGGACGTTCACCCAGCTACAGCGGTCGGATCAGACTGTACTGGATGAAGTGTAGCGGTCCCGATCCGCTCTGCGATCGATCCGGTCTCATCAGATCCTGACCGGCCTTCTGAGAGACTTGATTTTTAAAAAGTGTACATTTCAAGAGGTGCGCTGAAATCCTCCAGGGAGGTGAGATGCTTTATTGTTTCTTCTGCAGAACCGAATCCACAGAGTCCTGAACCAGAACCTCAAACCAGACGGAGCCGAAATCTCACCGGGCGCTGGGAACAAGGGTCACTGCAGACTGGAGGAGAGGAGGAGGACGAGGAGGAGGCGCAGCAGGAGGTGTGAGATGTTCGCTCGGGTCTGGAGGAGTCGCCGTCCCTCGTATTTGTTGAGAGGACAAAGCTTCAGCTTCTCTCTGCCGCTCAGATGAAAGACGTGTTTTCACAGCAAATACAACTCTTCCCTCTTTTTTTTAACTTTGAAAGCCACGGCCAAATTTCAGCAAAATGACTTTTGAGCCAGTTGCCATGGTAACCTGGCGGCGGCCTGAGGGTGGGCGGGGTCATCTGATGACCTCCGGGTTCCCGATC
The DNA here is from genome assembly GCF_902148845.1 of Salarias fasciatus. Taxonomy (NCBI): domain Eukaryota; kingdom Metazoa; phylum Chordata; class Actinopteri; order Blenniiformes; family Blenniidae; genus Salarias; species Salarias fasciatus. Next base: position 65,566 of record NW_021941256.1, read on the forward strand.
GCTGTCACAGAGCTGAGGAGGATCGACGCTGGAGGCACAGCGGTGTTCCCAGAGGAACGCCGAAGCGTCCGGGTTCTCAGCACTCTGGCTTCAGAACAGAAGCTGCAGCGGGAAGCAGAAAGAGCCGGAGGCACAGGAAGCACCCTGACGCCGCCTGGCCGCACGGTAAACCAGAGGAGTCAGACATAAGGCCCGTGGACCAAAAGAGGCCTGTCGGAGGCTCCAACCTGAAACCACCAGGCTAATGTTGAACATGTGGAGGAAAGAACAGATTTTTTTTTTAAACTAGTTTCACAACACTGAGCTGAGATCTCAGGGAAAAGCTAGCAAACTAGCGCTAGCCTCAAGACCAGTTTGTAAAACCAGCCGTTCCCTTCATCCTGTTCATGAATGAACGTTTCGCTTCCTTCTCTCCACCTGGATGATGTGACTTTACACGTCAAAGCAGCTCAGAAAGTCCAGAAGAGTCCTGCTCTGCCCCCAAAGGTCATTAAAACGTCTGAGCGTTTGGCGCTAATGGCGCCGTGGGGGCGTGGCCTCATGTTTCTGTGACTGCAGGAGAGCCGGAGAGGAAAAGGTTTCGGTCGGATCGGAGGAGCCGACAGAAGGAGGACGATGATTCAGCCGCTCAGGTCTTATTCATGTTCCAGGCTAAAAATGGCGCCTGGAGAGGAAAGGTGAGCAGCTGCCGGTGACGCACGCAGGCCTCAACAGGAAAACCGGGGCTGCTGGGAAATAAATGACTCAGTGAATACCTGAAGAAAAGATGTAAACCCAGAATATCAGAGGGAAGAAGAGCAAAGCGCATCGTCCCAGTAGAGACGGACTGCTGGTAACGAGATGACGAGGATGAAGGTGATGATGATGAAGGTGATGAAGGTGATGATGATGAAGGCGATGAAGGTGATGATGATGAAGGCGATGAAGGTGATGATGATGAAGGCGATGGGAAATGTGTTTTCTCTGACGTCTGCGGTGGATCAGGTCTGATGAAGCAGGTCACTCTTCCTGCTCTTCACCGTTTGTTTCCACCAGCTGAAGAAACTTCCAGCATTCAGACTGAAGAACAGACTCTAGATGATGAGACTGAGCTGAACTCCGCTGAGCCTCACAGCTGATCGACACATCGACGCTCCCTCCATCCAGCAGGTCCAACGGACGGACTGAGATTACTGAGACCGGGAGCTGAAACGTCTGCAGCAGCAGGACCGAGTGCAGTGGGTTTGATCTGGATTATCTGAGCTCTGAGGGGACAAGACCAGACCCCTCAGGGAGACATGAAGAACATCCAGGACGGACGTCCTGCAGGACGGAGGTCATCAGAGACGGACGTCCTGCAGGACGGAGGTCATCAGAGACGGACGTCCTGCAGGATTCAGTAACAGACTGACTGAAGTAACGTTTACTGATTTCCAGGACCGGTCTGTCTTTTCTCTCAGTAAAGTTCATTCCTTCTCAGTCTCATCTCAGCATCTTCTGTTGTTTTCCTGCAGATTTCGTCGACTTTTCTTTTCTTTTCTTGTCTTTTCTTTCGCAGTGAGCTGAATGTGAACTGTCTGAAACCAAACAGCTGAGGAGACGTTTCAGACTGTTCTGGTCAGTCGGACTCAGTTTGAGCTGGAAGCTGTTGTGTTACTGGTGGCAAAGCTGCTGGTTGTTTCTGAGCTGATTCTGCTCTCAGTGACTTCCTGTTCCCCCAGGACTTCCTGTTCCTCCAGGACCTGGCACCCCGCCGGCTGACCCGACCGACGCAGCGCCGGTTGCCTCTGGACGCCGCAGACCTGCTTCCTGACCGGCGGCTCTGCTGGAAGCGTTTGACGGCGCTGAACCTCGCACCGTTGGCGGGGCGCCGCTGCCCTGAGACGCCCTGACGCTGTTTGAACAAGCAGCAGCTGGAAGATTGATTCCCCCGTATCTCCCCCGGCGAATCAGCGCCTTGATTGAGCCCGGTTTGGTTACCGACCCCTTTGAAAGGCTTGGCCGGCGCTCCGGGTTCTCCTGGCAGCGTTGGGAGCCAGGCCGTGCTGTGGGCGGGCCTTTGTCCGGCTGACTGACGGTCCTGAGTTGCTGGACGGCGTCCAGGAGGTCGTTACTGACTTGATCTGACAGCGGCGGGACAGGCGGAGCGCCGTGGGGCGCCACCAGCGCCGCCAGCAGGGCTTCACGGCCGGAGAGCCGCCGCTCAGCCTGACGCGGTTTCACCGGGAGGCCTCCACGGCCGGTCAGGCGGCGTCCGGCGGTTCAGCGTTTGGGGGAGTCAGCGGGAGAGAAGCTTCACCTCGTTCACACCGCAGTGCTTCACAGGACAACTCATCATTTCTCCATTTTTGTTTCAGTAAAAAAATTCACGTTTTACACAACGATGGCAGAAACACTGAGAAGGCTGCAGTGACAGCGTCGGGCCACCAGGTGGCGCTGCTGGTGAATTTTGGAATGAAAACACACAGGATGCAGAGAACAAGAAAAACTGAGCGTTTCCTTGTTTCCATGGAGACAGAGAAGCTGCATTTTCAGAGGCTCTGAGCGCCGTTGTCGTGTAAACGGACCTACAAGCACACACACACACACACACACACACACACACACACACACACACACACACACACACACACTCCAGTTACAATAAGTTCAACCCGTGAAAGCGTCACAAACTCAACATTCACTGGGATGAAGGGAGACGCTTGAGTCTTAACCTGACTCTGTGGCAAGTCCATGTTAGCAACACACACTCCATCTCACACTCCAACACACACCCCAGCACACACCCTGTCCATGTGAGCAGGGAGGCCTGGGGACGGCGGCGGCTGGTGTTTCTGTGGTTTTGGCGCTGAGCTCACCTGGACGGAGGAAATGTGAGGAAAAGGGCCGCGGCTCCGTTTTAATTGGCTCCTTGTTTTCGACACAATTAAAGTTTATCTGTGGAAGAGCCGCAGTTCACCTTCCCGAAGCCGGGGCGAGAAGAGCCAACGTTCGCTCCTCCCGCCGCTGAAGGTCAAACGCAGGGCTCAGATATCATTTGTTTTTTTTCTGGAGAGATTACAGAACCTCTCACTAGCTCCATCTTTGTATTTCCTGTCTGAAGCTTATCGGCTCGGCGGCCCGGATGAACGTTTTTACTAAACCAGCAGCCTCAACTTAGTTTCTGCTCCAACTTCAGCAGAAAACCAGAATCGAATGAGGTTTTAAAGGTTTAGAGGTTTTTTTCATAAAGTTGGAGACAATTCAGTATTTTCAGAATGTAAATAACGAACTCAAAAGAGACAAAAGAAATGAAAACTTCTGTTTTACGGTGTCAGGTTTTCCATTTTTAATTTGTTTCCAAACTCCACTGATGGTTTTCGGTTCTCCTCTCAGTAAATAAAATATATAGTGTTGGAAAATTGCCCAGAATACAACAGAAGTTTCCAGGATGTTTTACTGGATTTTACTCTAAAGGTTTCTTTAAACCTGGTTTTGTGTTGAGACTGGAGTCATTTTCTGCAGTAAATGTTTAGTTTTTTGAAAATATCATTTTTGTCATGAAAACTCTGAACCACAACAAACAAACGCTCTAAAGTTTCCATGTAAAGGTTGGTGTGTTCGACCCACTCACAATGAAATTCTCTTCAGTGGCCCCTGAACTGAAACGTGTCCGACAGTCCTGATCTACATGGATCCGCCCAGCAGGGGGCGAAGCGCCGATTGATCGATTGATCTGCCGACACGACTTTACTGCTGAGCTCCGCCACCGAGCGGGAGACAGGACAGGACTTCAACCGGATGCTGGACTTCTCCGAACACTTGCTCCTGAGCAGAGGTCGAAAACGGATCAGTCCTGAAGCACCGACTCTGAACCGGTTCCCCTTAAAGCCTCCTCCAGCCTGAAACCCCCCAGCGGGAGACTCTGGGGGGACGTTTTTCCATTTCGACCTCTGGAAGTCTGATGAAGTGGGTGAAGGTTAACAGTCAGGTGAAATGCTGTGGCCCTCCTGGGATCGGAACCCCGCTGGACCCTGCTGGACCCTCCGGCCCTCCTGGGATCTGAACCCTGCTGGACCCTGCTGGACCCTCCAGTTATCAGACGTCCTCCACTGTCCTGAACCGTGACGTGAGGAAAAAGTGAAAGCATGGAAGAAAGTGGAGTCGGCTCAGACCCGTCACCCAGAGCCAGCTTCCCCCACTGCACCATGGGAAAAAAACCCAGAACCTGCTGCCACCTCCGCCACTCAGTGATGTTCGTTCACTGTGAAGTGAATCCTATCTCGCCTTCACAGCTGTTCAGCTGGACAGACACGAGAGACGCTGAGCTGGACCTGAAGAGGATCCAGGACGGCAGGAGAACCCAGTCAGACCGGCAGACCTGCTGCTGGGCCTCATCAGCATCACACAGTGAACACAGGCTGCCTGCAACATGAGGACGGCAGTGTTCAACATGGAGGACCAGGACCAGGACCAGGGCCAGGAGCAGGACCAGGACCAGGAGTACGACAAGGACCAGGACAAGGACCAGGACCAGGAGTACGACAAGGACCAGGACCAGGACCAGGAGCAGGACCAGGAGCAGGAGCAGGACCAGGAGTACGACAAGGACCAGGACCAGGACCAGGACCAGGAGCAGGACCAGGAGCAGGAGCAGGAGTACAACAAGGACCAGGACCAGGACCAGGGCCAGGACCAGGACCAGGGCCAGGACCAGAAGCAGGAGCCTGTTTTCAATAAGTTGTGTTTTCAGTGACTCTGCTCATCGTTGTCGTGTAAACTGGTTCTGACGCGATAACAGATGAACTTCAAGATGTTCTAGATGCCAGCTAAATGCCCCCTGCTGCCCCCTGCGCGCCCCCCCCCCCCCACCCCCCACCCCGTCCCCCGTTTCCCACTGCAGCCCCGAGCACCTGTCTCGGCAGTGCATGAGAGCCGTGAGTCTGGCTAATTCACCGTGAGCGCGGCGGAACAGTTGAGCATGTGAGAGTAAACATTAGGTTTGGCCGGCAGCCAGCAGGCAGCTGAGGCAGAGCAGAGGCGGGACCCGCTGGGGGGGGGGGTCTCCAGGGGCCAGACCAGGGGCCGGACCAGGGGCCGGACCAGGGGCCGTCTCCCATCTGACTCCCGGTGACCAAGAAGCTTTTAAACGTCAGACCCGTTTACATGACAACGTTTCAGGTGAAGACTCTGTTTTTGTTTCATAAAAGTTTTATGTTTTCACGCCAACATTCTGATTCTCCTTTCCATGGAAACGTCTGTACCACTAAAAACGATGTAGTTAGCATGTTGGTCCAGTAGTCTAGATCTTCTCCAGCCTGATCCCCGAGGCCCAGCGTCCTGCAGGCTCTCGCCCTGCTTCAGCGCCGCTCGGTCTGGAGTGGATTCTTCATCATGCTTGTAAAGAAGCCCAGTAACGAGTCTTCATTTAGAGCAGCTGTGCTGCAACTAGGAGACACCAGGACCAGGACCAGGACCAGGACCAGGACCAGGACCAGGACCAGGACCAGGAGCAGGACCAGGACCAGGACCAGGAGCAGGAGCAGAGTTTCAGAAAGGTTTTGGAGATTGAGTCAAGCTGCTTTAAAAGCTGTGATTTCAGTGGCTCTGAGCACTGCTGCTGTGTAAACAGACGTCAAGATGCAACAACAATGTTCCGTTTTCACCTGAAAACAGGTAAACGGAGCCTCAGCTCCAGCTACTGTTCATCCAGAGCCTGAGGACGTCTCCTCTGCTCCCTCTGTCTCCATCACACAGGAAAAAGAAATAAGAAGTGGTGAGAGCGCCGTCCTCCTGCTCCCTGCGCCGGACTGTGTAGATAATAAAGATTTAATGTGTGAGGTGGGGAGCGGGGGGTTATGGGGGCGCCGGAGGGCTCCCAGCGTGGCAGCGCTGCTCGTACATCTCCTCCTGCCTCAGTCCAAACAAAGCTCTCCTGGGCACGGAGTGAGCTGCGTCTCCAGGAATAGCCGGTTCTGGCTGGGCTCAGCGCCTTATAAAGCCAGGTACGGCGTCCGGATGCCAGGGACGGAGCGAGCTGTCTCTGGGCAGCGTCGCTCGTGTGCCTGTAGCCTTTAACACCCTGACAGGAGGCTCTGTGATGGATCGGCGCTCATCGGCAGAGCCTCGCTGAGGCTTCTCCTCGTCACAGGGACGATCCAGAAATCCAATTTAACTCGACTGACTCCTGAAAACTGTCTGAACCCGGCTGACGAGTGACAAAGCAGAGTGGGGCTCTGCAGTGGAACGATGCTCCTTCGTTGCTGATGAAGATTAAAAGTTTGATTCTTATTCATTCTTTTGTGGGGATTTTGTGACTGAGACCAAACTCAGAACTCATCAGTTCAGTCGTGTGTTTTTGGGTTGAGTTGCATCCGGTCGCTCTCACCATCCTCTGATTTCCAGAGGCGATGGACACAGTGAGTCGGGATACTATCGGGCCTGATTACTGCACGGAGAACTCGTTAAAGATCCACAATGCAACCCTGCGAGCATCATGTGACGCCGTCCATCAGCGACGTCGTCCACAGATACGCAGGAGAGACGAGTGAAACCTTGAATATTGATGAAGAAGACAGACTGAAAATCATGTTCTGACAAAATATGAAAAGGAGGAGAAACATAGTTGGTGCAACTCAGCAACTCAACCAGCAACTCAACCAGCAACTCAACCAGCAACTCAACCAGCAACCTAACCAGCTAGTTAATCGGCAATGTGACCATCAGGGACATTTAGATCAGCAGAGTCAGAATGAAGTCACTGGGTAATTTCACTGCTCAGTATGTAACTCAGAGCGATGCTACATGCTACATGCTACATGCTAAAGGGTTTCAGGGCTCCTGCAGCAGTGATGCTACATGCTAAATATGGCATCTGACTGTAATGTGGAATCTTCACATCTGGTTAGCATTCGGAGGAAACATTAGCCTCATGGCGTTAATAAGCAGCTAAAGGTTCGTCCTTTTTGTGCCTGTCCTCTAAAAAAGGTTAGAGCATCCCCAAGAGCGACAGATGTGAAGTTTCTAATCTGTGCTGAGAGCAGACGTTGAATAATCCAGGCAGGTGAGTCAAACCGTGTTTCCATGATGCTCTGACTGAACGGAGGAGCGGATGCTAGCGGTGGCCTCCCCGGCCTCCCCGGCCTCCCCTCCGCTGACTGGACTTGTTTTAAGAGTGCGAGCGCTCCTCGGTCCTGCCCGAAGCTCCGTCCCGGAGACTTCCTTTGAATGAAAACACCTCAGAGTCAGTTGTGTTATCTTTGTGGGAACGCTCCCTCCTGTTTTCAGGACTCCGTTCGCTCCGGGCCGGAACAGGAGGGCGACTGAGACACAAGGTCAGAGCGATCTGAAAGCGACGGCGAGCGAGACAGAGGCGGCTCTAATGAGGGGGGGTCGGGGCGTTTAGCACCGCCGGCTTTCCTGCTCTGCAGATTACTTATCGGCTCTTCTCCCACTCAAGGACTGACAACAAATCATCTTCTGAGGGCTTTGTTCTGCTTCTGTCATCTTTTATCTTTCAAACAGAGCAAGCTGAAGCTCCACAATACTGGGAATTAAAAATAGTGACTTGTATTCCGTTTATTCATTTCCACCTGAGAATCCAGAGGAGAAGCGGCATTAATGAAGAGGAATCCAGGAGCGCTGCAGACAACCACTCCCCCGCATTTACTCCTCGTCTCTCTTGATTCCATCCGGCTCTAGATTGGTCCTGATCGATCAGTCGAGTTTAAAGTTTGAAGCTTTTTGCACCATGTTGATGTTTTCACGGCTCGGACTCAAACGTCGCCTCAGAGACGCTTCTCTTCACCTCTGACTGCACCGACATCGGCGAGTCCAGCAGCTCGGTCCAACTCCAAACAGATTTCTGTCTCAGACATCAAACTTCATTTATATTCCAGAAAAATGATTCAGAAAACACCAGAAGTTTCCCTTTGACTGCAACACGGTCCGCACCAACCTCTGAAAAAACCTGGCGTCATTCATCTCAACAGAAACAACTAAGCAGCCACTGATGCAGTGTTTGGTGAAGGTTTGAGGTTTTCTGTGCTGCAGTGAAGGAGAATAGAGCAGCAGAGAGGCGGGAGGGACGGACCGACCCTGGAACAGCGGCAGGCGGGAACAGGGTCTGTGGCTGTTTAACGGCCTTTTAACGGCACAGAGGGGAACTCAGTGATTTCTAATCATGGGCGGCGGCGGCGGCGGTGGCGGCGGCGGAGTAATTCTGATCCTACATCTCATCTCATTAGCCGTTCCGAGTCTGCGGCCGTGATTTATATTGATCGTCGGGAGTTGCGACTCAAACGCTGGAAGTTAATTAAGCGATAAACGAGGAAACAAATTAGCGAGTGTGAATGGCGGCGCCGCTGCGCCGGGAACTCCCGGCAGGGCCTCGAGGGCCCGAATACATGAAAACAAAGCCGGAGCGTTACGGCGAGGCTCATCAGGATGGGATCTCCCATCAGCCCGATCCTGCTCGGTGAAAATACAGCCTGCTGCAGCTAAACCCTGAAAACAACGTCCGTTTGTCTTCAGCGGGACGACGTCGATCATCTGGATTCACTTCAGTCCAGAAAAACCTGAGAAACGCTTCACTGTGTAGAAATGTTGAGAGAACAAGAATGAAAGTAAATCCTCATTCTGTCATGTCTCCGCTGAAGAGCAGGACCGGCTGGAGTCACAACGCCCAGTGGGTGAGTGTGAAGCCTGCACCATCAGCACCGGCTGAGGACACCTGGACCGAATCCCTCTTGCAGCGGCTCGCCGTCGTCTCGCCATCGGCTGAACTTCAGGAAGACGTCGTGTTGAGAACAGCGCGCCAGTTTGTGTGTTCAGCTGCAATTCCTCCACTTCACCCGTTTTATCAGCCACAAAACGCCACACAGAGGACGTTCCAGCCGTCATTCGAAGAGCTGCTTTCAGGCTGAGAGCTTCGGCTGCGTTCGCTCTGCAGCCATTTTAAGTGAAAACACTAACCGTGCGGATCGGCGCGGCGGCAGGAACAGACACTGTCAGTCAGTTCATGAGTTAAAGCAATAAGAAAACACCAGTTCGAAGAAACATGTCAGTGCTTTGACACCTGAACGCTCTCCGCCGTGTGAAACAGGGCAGATTAACGTCTGGACAGACGTAAAGCCGGAAACCGTCGTATCAGCCGCTCTGCGTCTGACGTGAAAACTGGAGTTTTTTCCTCTTTTATCATCTCAGGCGGAAACAGTTTGACTGTGTTTCAAAAAGAGAACATTTCTGAAACTTTTCCCCATTTCTGATGGAAATAAACCTCCCTCACATGATTTCAAATTTCCCAGTTAATTTGCATGTATTTAAGCGGAGAAAGTGCATTATCCATCAGGCTGTGATGTGGCGTTGATACCACGGCCTCCAAAAGGAGGAGCGGCCCCAACTAATGCATGGACCCCGGAGGAAATAATTGAATTTTTATCTGTTTTATAGGATAATGAATCCTCGGACATTAGCAGGGATTGAGTTGTGAGGACTTGGCGGTGCATGGATAATGACTTGGCGGGGAGCTGGATGTATGGGCCAGTCAGAGAGGACTTCATTATCCCGGATCCTGGAGGGGCCCCGGCGCTGCCGAGGCATCTGTTACCACAGCCACTCACATTAATCCATTGTTGGGCGTGTTCTTTTGTGGAGAGCGGGAGCCCAGAAAGTCTTCATTATCAGATGAAAGGTCCGCGGGACTGTTTACGCACCGGCCAGCGTCTCCTCGTCCGCCGGGGGGTCGGTGTTTACAGGTCAGACAAAAAAAAAATCAAGAGCTTCCTGAGAGAAAAGATAGTAAAGAGTCTAAAGAAGCAAACGGCAGAATCTTTATTCACCGACGCTTTCCAAGTAGGAGGTCCAGTTCACAGCACAATGTCTTCACAAGAAAACACTAAACTCAGTCCTGAAAACTTCTAGAAAACCCTCGATTCTGTCTGTAATTCTGAAAATTGAGGGAAATGCAAAATTTTTTTAAATGCTACTGCTGCTCCTGATCCTGGTCCTGGTCCTGGTCCTGGTCCTGGTCCTGGTCCTGTGCTCCACAGCTGTAGTAACCAGTAGTTCTGCAGATGCTCAGATGGACAATGAGAGCAGTGTTTTCCTCTTCCTATCACTGAAGTCTTTGACAGCGGAGACGTTTCACTGACAGGAAACGGTTTATTTACTGGATAACAGGAGAAAACACGGCGGTGTCGCTACACTCGTTACACACTCCAATCAATCAATCAATCAAATGATATCAAATGATCAAACATAGAAAAAAGCGATGTGAGGTGAGAGAGCGAACCGCTGCAGCACCGTGCAGACAGTTTCAGCTCATCATTTCTATGTTTCTATGTATTTCCATGGCTGTTTTCTTTACAGATTGATCTTTTTACAGTCGCGCTTTTGTTTCTGAAAAAGACGAAGGGCTTTCTAAACTGTTAACGACTGTGAATATCTGGTTTATCTGTGTTTCCCGAACAGCCGCTGCTCATGTTCTCACATTTCGAGCTTTAAGTCAATGGAATGAATTTTTTTCTCCTTTATTATTCTGCCTCATCCTGATGATCCATCGTTCAAAGCGCTCCCGTCTGCAGGTCAAACAGAGCGGGGACGCTCCAGCGGTCAGCATTAGCTTTTAGCGGTTAGTTTCACCGGTTAGCGTTAGCTTTAGCGGTTAGCTTCACGAACATCTGGCATCAGAGGCTGCAGAGCGGCCGCCGTCTTTGTCCTTCCTGGTCATTGCTGCTCGTCCAACCATTGCTTATGAAATCATCTCCTGAATCTTCACAGTTATGCAACTGTTGTGAACGGCGTGATGAGCCCCCGCTGGCCCCGCCCCTCGCCCTTCTGTTCCTAAAGGAGAGGCCCGGTCCTCTCCGTCCCCCCTCCTGGACTCCGGAGGGGATTAAGACCCGGGTCCCAAAACCACAAGAGTCTATTTCACACATGAGTGTGCCTCCATCTCATGCTGCTGGCCACTCTTTCAATGGCAGGAGGGGAAAATGGAGGTGGGTGGGAGGGGGGGGGGGGGGGGGGGGGGGGGGGGGGGGGGTCCAATTGATCTCTTTAAGCCGTCGGGGCTTACTTAACTTATCCAGGAGCCGGCGCTCCGCTGAAGGTATCGCAAAGGCCTCACTTTGCATGAGAAAACCAGGATTAATCCAAATATTTATCCATGCTGAGAGAGATGTTTTCCCAGTCTTTACATCCCACAAGAATTCTGCACATTTCTCCCTTTGAGACTCTCTGATTAAAACACTCTCCTCCGCCGAGAGCCGCCGCTTTGAGGCTGGAGTGGAGAGCCCGGCGTGCAGAGAGCGAAGTGACCAGGAGCACGGCGGAAATATTCCACGCCGGGAGACGTGGCTGTGGGCGGAGCCCGAGGCGGGGCTGGAGGTGAGAGGGGCTCGAACCGTGTACCTGACGTGGGGGAGTCGCCATGGTTACTGACAGTTGTGCAGGCTGTGATCAGTCTCTCAGTAAACATGGCGTCTCTCCGCTGAAATCTCACCTCCGTAGTTCTACCGGGTTTTGCTCTTGTGGCGTCGCTCAGGGAGGGAATCTCACCGAGTGTGGCTCAGAGCGTTTTTAATTCAGAATTGGTTTATTGTGAATTAAGTAATTAAGTTTATTCATAATTATATTCCTGAGCTTCGTGTTTTCATGGGAAAAATGAGGGATTACCTCCTCTCCCACGCCGGGGTCTGTGCAGCGTTCCGATTGGACGGAGCGGTCGTGACGTCGTGACGTCTCCAGGAAGTAAACAGAGTCTTTCTCGTCTTTCTTTCTGGATTAACTTTGACGCTGCAGCTTTGAAAATGTCCTCGTTGTTCTGCTCCCATCAATCCACTCGTTTTATCCAGTTCTTCTAAAACTGCCGTTGAATAAATCGTCTCCACCCGAGTCGAACCGCGGACTGCTGGCGGCCATCTTGGAATACTGCGTCACCAGAATGAAGTCGCCTCACTAACAGATAACTCTGCTTCCAGAGGAGAATAAACCCGCCGGTGTATTTGGATTTAAGCTTAATTCGGAATAAAGTTTTCATGGAGATTTTGGAACAAAATGAGGTTTTATTCAGATTTATAGAGGAATGAAAAGTCCCACTGAAACACACACTGTTAGAGGTGCTGCAGCAAACAGTCATGGGAGAATCTGTGGGTCACAAATAAATGAACTGAGATGAATTAACTTCAGCATGACTGGACAACCGGCCAACTACTGAATGAAGTCCAACTGAAAATCAGGAATATGGTAAAATGTATAAAGTGCCCAGGCTGCGGTAAAGTGACTGCCGTACTTCCCAAAGTCGTCTGTTCAGTAATGCGTCATGAAGAGGTTCAAAACACTGAAGTCTCTTTTATTCTCCATGTCCAGATGTTGGTGTTGATAGTCCAGCTGTTCTTCTGTCAAATCTCTGTGGATTTACTCCTCTGCTGTCTGTCCTTGCTTTCTTAAACGGTTTTTATTTCTTCAACATTTATTATTTTGTGTAGTGCTTTTTCAAAACACTCAAAGATGCTTCACAGGACAAACAGCTTGAACACAAACAGGGATGAAAACAGGTTAAAAGGCAAGAATAACAAGCAGGTGGAAGAATGTAAAGCGGTGCTGGAGGGTTTCCTGTGGTACTGTAGCTGCTCTCCGAGGTCAAACAGTGACATCTCGTGGTCATAAACTGTACTTACTGCGATATTCTGATGTGGGAAAATCGCTTCGTCATATAAGTTGAACGAGCAGCCAAACTTTAATTTAATAAGTGACTTATTACAGTCTAGAAAATAAGCTAAAAATACACGTTATCGTACATCTCACTGTTTTTTAACTGAAAGAGGCGATGAAGCTGCCGGTTGGTGTCTGATTGTCTCGTTTACCTTCTCATGTTCTCTCTGTCTCTGTCCTTCCTCCTCCTCTTCTCCCTCTTGTCTTTTGTTATCCCTTCGTTATTTTCTGCCGTCTCTGGCGGCTTTTCTTTTATTTTGACGGCTCGTTCTTGGGAACTTGTCTCTGAGTAAACGTTAGCTTGGCTCCAGCAGAGTTTCAGGCTCGGCCATAAATCGACCTGTCAGGCGGCGGCGCAGGTCGGCGTCTTCCTCTCTCCTTCCGCTGGGCTTCTCCCGGCCCGGGATGGGGGGCCGGGCGGGGGCCGGGCGGGGGGGCCGGGCCCTCAGACAGACCCGGGGCTCCACTGAGGAGTCAAACTGAGCTATTGAGGGAGCAGAATGGCTGCTCGGGGCCAGGAGGAGGGCCGGGTCCAGCCCACACAGCGTGAGACGGGGTATCATGGGAAAGATAAGCAGAGGCGGCCGAGAGGTGATCCGCCTCTCGTACACGGCGCAGACGGCGGCGCTCTCCGGCACAACGAGGCCTCCTCCACACCGTCTGCACGCCGCACACACTCCGCAGACTCCACGGCGAGGATCTGGTGCCAGCCGGAGAGGAGGCGTCTCAAAGCAAGCGGCGTTTCGCCAGAGTAGAAACAAATAAAGAGCTTCAGCACAACAGATGCTTCAGGTGTGGAAACTGCAGAGAGTAAAAGCCGCATCGGCCCCTCGGGGTCTGGATCTGTGGTTGTTTTCTGAAAGTCGGACTAAACTCAGCCAGACAGAGTGAATGATGTGAGTCAGTGTGTGGAACCGGCTGGATCCGGATGCAGGACAGATTTATTTATCACAGCGACTCGTTCCTCGGTCACACGGCGAGTTTAGGAGGAAACTGAAACGTTGGGTGGCGTTTTGGACGGATGTTTCCACCACGACGGTGTTCGGAGCCAATGAAAACGCAACTTATTGGAAATGGCTCCTGAAAATACTTCTACTCTGTCTCCATGGAAACGGTCAAAACAAAGCAGCTTTTCTGAAAGGCCGCTTCTGCCGATGAGCTCTACAGAACATTTTAAGCTTTTCTACCCGTTTCCATGGAAACGAGCATCGTTTTCAAAACGCTGCTGTGTAAACATGAAACTTTTCTGAAACGAAAACAGAAACGACGCCGGAAAAGGCTCTGTGCATCAGGTGAACCGTGTCCATACTGCATTCATGTTGAGTCTTACGTCTCATGAATGAAAAAGATTTTTTTAATCATGAAACAATATTGAACCACAGATCTGGTGTCCGGAGCATCAGAGGCGAAAAGTCTTTTCTTCAGTTAACTTTTCTGGCTTTGGAGGAGAGTTCCAAAAATCCCTCCTTGCTGATTTACTGTGACACCAGCCGCTCATTGACGAGACAGACGCTGATCAATCAGCTGTTTCTTCATGTCACTCTGGAGCCAAAGCGTTTGCTCTGCGATGCAGTGAAGCTGAATCTGCAGAATTCATGTTAACGTTCAGCAACATGAAGGATCCTGAGAAACAAAGCAGCTTCTGCACACGCCTGAGGGCAGAACCCTGGTTCCTCCTCCACCAGCGGAGGGCGCTGCAGGCACAGCTTCTCCAGGAAGCATGATGCCCACACACACACACACAGCCGCCACACCCAGACTGGCATGGAGCTGCAGGGATGTGGGGAGCGTCAGGCTGAGGCTGCAGTTTCGCTCTCAGAACCTCGTCTTTCCGCCACGTTCGCTCATCCATCTCAATGAGGATCAACTCGGCTTCAGGGCGTCTCTGTAGGAGTGAAAAAAGGAACAGGAGTAGAGACGAGCGTGGTATAGTGGGAAGCACTCTCACCGCACGGCAGCAGGGCCTTTGGTTTGAGTCCGTTTCCAGGGACACTCCTGTGAGATCAGCGTGAATATTGTGTTTGAGTTAAAATGAGGTGCAGAGGAACCCAGAAGTCATTCGACGTCTTCATTTACATCTATACATCTAAAGTTCTCTCTGATCTTAAGACTGTTCTCTGATTCCCATCATGCTTTGAAGAACTTCTAGAAAATGAAAAGGAGACAGAAACGTCGGTGGCAGCAGAGGAACGTCTCCTCAGCCCATACCCAGAGAGTGGAGGTGTTCCAGCTGATCACAGGGACAGGCGGTGGCTGAATGAGCCGGAGTGTGAGTGTGTGTCGGCTCTCTTTCTGGTGGGAACGTCTTCATTTGGAGCAGAAAGCCGCGGCACAGCAGGGACGAGCGCAACAATGGGCGTGATGGATGAGCGCCGGGCCAACAAAGGACAGATAAGGACTTTCTCCAGGATCAACAGGCCCGGCTGGCCGTCATCCCCGGCCCCCGCGGAGGAACAACCCCGATCAGCGGCTCCTCAGCCTGCTCTCGTCCAATCAGAGGGCAGTTCAGGGGCTTCAAACGCTGCAGTGCCTGCTGATCGCTCAGTGATCTGATCCACAAAGCTGATCTTTAAAGATCAGCTTAAACCACGAACTTAACACTGTTAATCCCTGCTGATTTTATACTTAAGTACAATGTGAGTGAATGACTGAGTCATCATATCCATGAACCCTAAAATAAATAAATTGTCATGTAAATTAATATTTTAAATGTGGTTGTATCCAATGAAATCTAAAGTTTAAAGGGAAACATGTTTAAGTCTGTAGGAAATAATCTCAATAAAACAGATTGAATTAAAATGGATTTAAATGAAACGGCAATAGAATATACAGTTTTCCACAAGCGAGTCCATAAAGCGACATTATTCTGCTTTTCTTTAAAATAACACATTATACTGACAGACTTCAATCAAATCAAACGTAGAACAATGAAAGTATGAAGTTTTACAGGAAGACGTTTTTCAATCCATTTAGAGAGTAAAGTAAATCCTACAGCGACAAGATTTATTTTATACTTTAATTACTTTAATTTTAAGGTTAGAAAACTGACAGAAGGCGTCCCGCCTTTCAACTAGCAGTGGTGAGGTTCGGGTCCAGCGTGGACGTGGAGTCTCAGGTCAGGGCAGTGCTGGTGAAACTGATCTGCACTCAGCAGCAGCTCCCTGCTTCGGCACACAGCCTGGCCCCGCCCACCTGAAGCCAAGACCGAAAAATCAAACACAGGACCGCAGGACCGCAGACCCGACTGCAGCCAGAGGACGCAACGTGACACTAAATCAATCAGATGCTGCTGTGTGATAATATGAGGCAAAGACACCAAGCAAATGTAATTTCTAACTGTAGACAACATAATAAAACACCATAAGCGTCTGTCCTTCTATTTAAAAGCTGCCTTTGAATGATGTCTGTGTCTCTCTCACGTCATGTGATGCGGTTCCTTCTTTCTGTACGATGACGTCATTTAGAACTTTCCTGACTGAGGAACTGGAAACAATGTATCAGTTATAAATGACATCATCACTTAATTTGACCTAGATATGCAAATGAGATGATGACATAAAGGCCCATTTCTTTTAATGTTCAGTCATTTTGTTTTTCATTTGGATGAACTGACAGGAAGAGTCTCGGTTAAAATGTTTTAAAGAAATGATTTTTAATGTCATCCATATTTAATACTGCATCACTGAAAAACAGCTGCAACACACTTCTCCATTCATCCACACTCACACACTCTCAGTCACCAGGAGGGTCAAATATAAGGCCCGTGGTGCAAAGCCAGCCCACAAGAAGCTCCAGTCCAGGTCGACAAACCAAGAAAACTGATTTCTTAATAGCAGCAGACTAAACAACCCGAGAACCGAGCTGAGATATCTGAGATGAAAACGAGCAAACTAACAGCAGCCTGAGAGCCATGTTGTCAGGGGGGGTTTATAAAAACACCCATCATGCAACAGCAGCAGGAGAGGGACGTTTCTCTGTTTTGAGCCAGAAGCCTTCATGTTAAAACTGGAGACATTTTCTGGAGTAACGGTTTGGTTTTGTTAAAATATCAACATCTTCAGCATGTATGTTCTGCACCACAACACAGAAAACCCTGAAATGTTGCTTTCAGGGTCTCCCTGCAGGATTTCACCGGTCCGATCATCAAAGCTGAACTCAAGCTGCAGGCCGTCGCTGAACTGAGCCGTGTTTGACATTCCTGGTTCAACGACTGAGCAAATCCGTCACTACACAGGTTAATATTTGAGTGCTGTCAAAAAGCCTTTCACTCCTTCGGCCATTAGGTCTTTTAATCATTGACAGTTATTTATTCGTGGCCGGCTCTGTTCCGCTGCGTCTGCTGCAAACGGAACATGAGTCTGTGGATGAATGTTTCCCCGCTGAAGCGCTTCCTGCAGTTCGTCACTCGGCCTGTTTCATCCTCCCAGAGGCAGCGAAAGTTAACTTCTCCTCCACGCCGGTGACGGCGGCGGAGCGGCGGGCTCCTCGGGGACGGCCGGGGGTGTGACAGCTCTCTCATGCTTTCAGTCACTCGCTCTCTGTGGGAACGGGCGAGCGGCGAGGCCTGGGGGCCGTCACCGGCGCCCCTGTGGATCCTCAGCGCCGTGATGTCTTATTCACACGCTCCGCTCGCCGCGTGTGTCGTTCCAGCGTTCCAGGCTGGTGAGGGCTGGTTCTCATGCTCAGCCTCAGCAGAAACATCTGATTTACCGTTTAATGGCGGCGCCGCTTCCTGCTCACTGATCACATGCAGGAAGAAAAGCTTGAATTCATTCACCTTGACTCGGCTCGTCTGCTGTTGTTCCTGATCCTCATGGAGGAGTCAAGGTCAAGGGGTGGAGGGTGGAGGGGGACCTGGAGGACCTGCAGGGGACCCTGGAACAGTTCTAGACGTGGATCAACCTCGGAGTCTGAGTCCCTGGTTCTCTCACGGAAAGGATCGTCTGCAGGAAGGATGGAGCAACTTCGAGTGTTGTGATGGAGGAGGGAGGATGAGACTGAGACAGACGGAGCAGCAATGCAGAGACTGGAATCCATCTAGTCCTCCATCTACACCTCCATCTACACCTCCATCTACACCTCCACCCTCCCCTCCATCTACACCTCCATCTACACCTCCATCTACACCTCCATCTACACCTCCACCCTCCCCTCCATCTACACCTCCATCTACACCTCCATCTACACCTCCACCCTCCCCTCCATCTACACCTCCATCTACACCTCCACCCTCAGCTCTGGTCATGAACTGTGGATCATCATCTCAAACTAACAAGTCCAGGAGAATCTGTACCAGAACCAGGATTAGAACCAGGACCGGAACCAGGACCAGGACCAGAACCAGGACCAGGACCAGGACCAGAACCAGGACCAGAACTAGGATCAGGACCAGGAGAATCTGGACTGGGAGTCGTGACTCTCTGGAGGAAAACACTATCGTCCCTCGACTGAGAATGTATTTGTATTTGTATGTATTTGTTCATTTCAATCAATTACTGTACAATGTGCAGAACTACTGTATACTATGGCTGTGGACCACAGGACCAGGACCAGGACCAGGACCAGGACCAGGACCAGGATCAGGATCAGCGTTTCCTTCATCTACACGATGACAAATTTGGAGTGTGTTCAAGAAGTTCTGTTTCTGTTGGGTAAACAGACTCCATAAAGTAACAAAACTTTTCTGTTTGCTCTTTTACCCGTTTCCCACTGCGGCTAGCGGGTCGACCCGTGTCTTCGACCCGCTAACGATCGGCCTTTTTTCCCACCGCCTGCAGACCCGGATCTGGCCGCCTGCTGGCGAGCCGCGTCGCTGTGTTTTCCCGAGCTGATGGTGTCCCACGTTGATGACATCATCAGCACGACGGAGCACAACGAAAGTAAACAATGCAGCGGAGCACAGTCCCTGTTACCTGTAGACGAATCTCCTCTTCCCCGCGGATCAGGAGAAGCTCTCTGGTCTCGCTATCTTGCCATTGCTGGGTCATGTTGACGAAGGAAATCTCACGCTGTGTCCAGAAGCTACAACTAGCGCGCTAACGTAGCCGCGCTGCGTCAGTGTCATCATGTAAGTTCCCGGATGTGTCCCTCCCACTAAAAGCCGGTAGAAAGCTGATCTGGTAAATTCCCGGGTCGATTGCAGGGTCGAAATGCCGATTAAACCCTTTCCCACTGCCATGAGGAGCCGATTATTAAAGGGGTATTTGAGTCACTGCTGTGTAAATGAGGCTCACTCTTTATAAAGCACTGTTAAAGATGGATGAATAAAATTACATCTTAAAAAAAAAAACATTCCAGGATGTTAAATTACAACGTTCACTGTGGAAAAACTCCAAAATAAGAACGCTTGTAGCAGAAGTGAACCGACAAACAGAGTGTAGAAGCACATGGAGACCGTCTGTTTGGATCTCAGTGAAATAAATCAGCGTTCTCCTTCAGCCTGGCGATGTTGTCTGTGATAACACGTCCGCGGCGCGGCACCAGCCAGCCTTGGCCGGCCGGCGATCCCCGACATGTCAGCAGACGTGTAGGAAAACACAAGTGGAGCCTTGTGAGCGAGCTTTATCAGGAGCACTGTATCCAAACAGAGCATGTCCCATCAATCATGAGCCCGAACCCACGACTCCGCCCACACCGGCACGGCGCCTCCGGTCACAGAGCGTCTGTCAGTCTCAGCTGTGAAACGAGCCTCAGATCGTTTTGTGCGTCGCTGTAAGATATGAGTTTAGATCCAGACAAACTCTGGGAGACTCTGGGTGATGATTCGGTGTGTGGATGTTTATTCGTGGGGGTCCATCAAGGTCACTTCCTCTCCAGTTTTTTTTATACCGAACAAAGGTGCTTTCATTTATAACCTTGGAGCTGTTTTTTTTTTTTTTTTAGCTTGAATGAAAAATGCCTCTTTTATAAACTCATAGCTGCTTGTAAAAGCATCCCGGCTGTTATTTAAAGGAGACACAAGAATTAAATTCCATCCATCATCATGATCGTCTGAAGGAAAAGTCAGAGAGGAAACGATTGTTTTGAAAGTGTGTGTGTGTGTGTGTGTGTGTGTGTGTGTGTGTGTGTGTGTGTGTGTGTGTGTGTGTGTGTGTGTACAGAATAAGGTGGTTCCAGCAGTCCGTCTTTATAAAGAAGCCTCATGCCTTAGGGAACCACACACAGACACAAACCCGAAGCTGCAGTCACCCAGGAGACCAAACAGAAGGTATTATGGGACATCTATCAGTAGGTAGCGGCAGTGGGAAAAGCATATGAATGCTGGGAAACGGGAAACTTCCTACTGGGAAAGTAGAAAGGTTTCAGAGAGCCTCAAGAAGACAAAC
This sequence comes from Salarias fasciatus, assembly GCF_902148845.1. Lineage (NCBI taxonomy): Eukaryota > Metazoa > Chordata > Actinopteri > Blenniiformes > Blenniidae > Salarias > Salarias fasciatus. The sequence continues at coordinate 85,560 of NW_021941256.1, forward strand.
TGACATCACTTCATGTGCAGAATTACTGTAAATCATTTCCATCTCAGCTGAAATCCAGAGGCGTGACATCTCACCATTCCTTCCACCACCTTGACGACAACGATTTGCTTTTTCAGACAGCGCAGAATTCACTGTCAAGCAAATGTCCATCCATCCATCCATGCATCCATCCATCCATCCATGCATCCATTATTTCGCTTTGTCCTGTGATGTTGATGACGATCAGCTGGCTTGTCTGTTTTCTGGACTCTGACAGCAGCAGTAAAGTCTCACTGCAGCAGGCGGCCATGTTGGTTCTTTGTAAACTCAATTTCCAGGCTGGTGGAGTTTTTAATGTTTGGTGCTATTTTGGACTGCAGTGGAACTCTGAACCGTCTCCTCAGGGGGTAAATGAAGTGTGAAGCATGGAGCCAGAGACGACCGAGACATGCTGCGTCTTTTAAAATCTGCAAAAGCTGCTTGTGTTCGCAGATGCTGCCGTCACAGGTCGCTGCAGCTTGTAGATTCTCTACCAAACGTCCCGGTTTGCCCAATAACAACAAAAAAAAGTTGCTTGATTTGTTGCTATTTGGTTTTTTAACACGTTGTGGCAATAGTTTTTTGTTGTTTTTGCTGCAGGAGATCCGTCCGCATGTTTTTGTCTTAAACCAGTTTCTGATGCTTTTGGTCGAATAAATAAGTTTTCTGCCTTTTTTTTTTTTTAACAGTGTCGTTACTTTTTTCTAAATCTCTGTAGATGAACACCCAGAAACCCCCAGGAGTGCAGTTTTGGGTGATGACAGTAACCTAATGATGAGAAACACCCGGGCGGGGTTCATTAGATGGAGCTAACACCAAGGCAGCCCTTCAAGGCGAAGTCTGATATCCTCCCTACACGTTGTTCTGTAGGGCACAATTAATCATAAAAAAGTATTTTCTGCATACGTGTTTGAGTTCTGCATAGCTGCAGGGAGAAGGTTCCTTCTTTCAGCGAGAGAAAGGAGTCTTGATGAGCAGATCTCGGTCCAATCCCCTGAAAGGGATTCGCTCTTCAAAAGCATTGATCCCGTTGTGCAGTGATCCGGCGGTGGAGTGAATGGGGTCGGCTGATCGCTGTGCTCTGGGTGGGGCTGGGGGGCTTCAGGGGTCAGGCGCGAAAGGGACAGTTGTCTCGTTGTGTTTGTAACTGTTGGGCAGATAAATCCCAGCAGGCCGAGGGGCTGCAGATGCGGCACGTCCAGGATCGTCCCCCCGTCATCCCGGGATTAACCCCCGCATACAAATCAGAGGTTATCTGCTGAGAGCAAAGAGCCGGGATGATGATACCAGACACACACACACACACACACACACACACACACACACACACACACACTCCTCCAACGACCCCGGGTGCGCACGTTTCCCGGCCTACAGTGTGTGAACTCGCAGCAGCACATCCATCAGCGGCTGCTCGGAGCGCCGCCATGCCACTGATAACTCTGATTGATCTGAACTCTGCACAAGATCAAACACCGGGCGGGGGCGGGGGCGGGGGGGGGGGGGGGGGGGGGGCGGGGGTTGCTCCCCTCCACCTCCCCAGCAGAAACCTGTTTGTGTGTGCAGCCACGCAGCATCTGTTTGGCCCGAGATGGATTAAAGAAACAAACAATAAAAGATAAGTTGGTTCCATTTTTTATGCCTTATCAGACGCTTCATCTCGTCTGAATCTGCAAACCGACGCTCCGTCACCGCAGCGAAGACAAACAGGCGGGAAAACAGAGAGAAAGTCAACGTAAGGAACAATGAATCTGTTTACCAGGCGAGTACAGGACCTGTGGTGGTCCGAGATTCAAGAAGGTCTCAATGAGCACGCTCACATGATGGTTTTTCATTCACAATTCAAGCATTTTCTTCATGTTTACGTGGAAAAATCACCATTATTTCATTCTGCTCAAACTTCACATTGTGCCTCTTTTCTTTCATGCTGTCTCGATTAACGTTGACGCTACAGCTTTAAATTCTGCAGTTTTATGCTTCCATCCATCCCCTCTTTTATTCACATCCATTTCTTCTAAATGAAGCTTGTGTCCAACGCTGGCTCCAGGCGGCCATCTTGGATTATGTGAGTCACAGCGGCAGAACAAGAGGACGAGCAGAACGGCCGGAATTAATGTAAAGCAGAATGAACGTAAACATGAAGGAGGAATTATTCAATACAGCTTCAAAATCAGAATGAAACCGGCCACTTACTTCATTCTCACTTCGTCTGTCTTTACGGATGTCTGTGTTCTCCACTGTCAATGTTTAGAGTGTGTTGTTCTCCGTGGTTTCATTACAAAACAAACAACAACACCAACTAGTGGACCAACATGAAAACTAAATCATATTCAGTGTTTCCGCCGTTTCCGTCAAAATGGACCCATGTTCAAAATGACGCCGCGTGAATGCAACGGATTTCTGGAACGAAAATGCAAAGCGATCACTTGAACCATCGTGTAAATCGTGGCCCTCATACTTGTAACCATTAATTGCCAAAAGTTATTTTCTGTTGCACAAACTGGTCACATGAACGTTCTGTGACCGAACGGTGACGTTTCAGCTGAAGAGCTTCGGGCTGAGTTCTGGTTTCTGCTGTTTTTCTCTTTGTTTTAATTCTACTGTAAAATGTGCGAAAAGCAGCAGGTCAGAGCTCGGTTTGTGTTTTGATGTTCAGCGTTGCTGCAGGCCGTTGCATCAGCGTCTATTTACATTAAAGCTTTGATGCTGGGCGAGTCACCTCTGCTGCCATAAATAAACCAACTAACAGAAGTCGGCAGACAGAGCCGGTCACCCGGGAAAACGAATTTGAAAAGATTCGGCCGTCGGCTTCTGCTCAACACAGAATGTAATCCCGTATGAAGAAATGCAAGCGTAAAGCCACAGGCGGGACATGAAACTGCCCTCCACGCCGGAGCAAGACGCTTTCTGGACGCCGCTGAGCTGGGATGAAGCTGTTTGGTCTGACAGCTCGGGCTGAAGCGTGAGATCCGGCGCCGATCGCTCCACACAATGCCTCGCATTACCTGTGCACGGACCGGTGGGGGGACGGCGGGCGCTCCGGTCGTGACTTCCAGCTTTCAATTTGGCTTCAACAGAGAAAAGCTGCTGCAGACTCTCATGTGAACATCAAGGACGCGAGACATGAAGAGAGTCTGGAGCTCTGGACAAATGAGGAATGAGGAAGGACGTCACTCTGCGGCTGAGCGGTGAGAAAGAACGAGCAACAAGAGAAAAGAGGGACGTTTGTGGACCGACAACAATTCTGCTTTGGGTCACACAACATTATGAAAGCAGCAAATTACAAGACAATGTGAGGATTCACTGTGACCACCAGGATCTCTGCAGCGCTCCATGCTGACCTGCAGGTCAGGAGAGACCTGATCCAGACAGCCATCAGCCTAACAGCCCACAAGACAGCAAGGGGACTGAGTCCACTTGCAGACTATGAAGGGTGATTAAATATCAGATGTGACTGTGATCATGCAAAAATGACCTCTGACCTCTGAGAAGACCACAAGCAGGCCAGAAAGGCCCAGACAATCAGCTTCGATTCCAGAGCCCAGATCTGGAAGAGGAAGGCCCCAACCGGGCCCCAGGGGACCAAGACCGAGCCCGCCGGGCACCAGACGCCCGGGGCGGGCAGAGCAGAGGGCCCAGGGCATCTGGAGCCCGAGAGCCCCCGCCGCCCCGACTCGCCGCGGCCATACCCAGGAGAACCGGGGCCGTATGGACAGTGAACGCTTCTGGTTTTGGACCTGATGTTATGTGAAATTACACTTTTGTTCTTGGCTTGATCAACCTTTTCTCCTTCATCAGAGCGAGGACTTAATCCCAAATCCTCAAATCCAAAACTTTGTGGCAGATTCAACTGGGATATTATTATCTAGTGCAAAATCATTGTGTAATGTAGACAAACTCATTTCCTAGAAGCACTCTGACTGGGCAGGGTGCGTAACAATGTGATTTAACTGTTGGTTAGTTGCAGTGGTGGGCGCAGTCCGCTAATCAGCTAATCGCTAATTAGCGAAGCTAACATTGTCATTAGCGGATTAGCTGTTCAGCTAACTTTGAAAAACGTTAGCGGACTAATTAGCTTCCGCTAAATTTACACATTAGCGTAGTGGTAGCTCTGGGAGCCAATGCAGGCTGATTCTGGTTTCCGAGGGTACTTGAACGCCTCATACGTGCTTCCGTTACTGTGCAAAGTAATGAAAAGTCGCTTCTCTGCGGTTAAAAAAACGCCGAAAATTGTTTCGAAAAAACATGGAATTTGTAAAGCATATAACTCCCGATCCGTTTGTCCGATTGAAACGATTCAAAAACTGTTAGAAAGTCCCGGAACTCAAGATTCCGCCGTTTTCTCCTCCTGTCCTCTTTATTTCTGCATCACGTGAATCTCTGTCGCTGTGTGTGTGTGTGTGTGTGTGTGTGTGTGTGTGTGTGTGTGTGTGTGTGTGTTTGATTGGGTGCGTACGTGCATATGTCTGTGTGTGTGTGCGTGTGTGTGTGTGTGTGTGTCCATCTCTCTTGTGATTAGACCCAAGTGACAAATTATAGACGGACGAGCAACACCGTAACTAATCGTCATTTAATTTATTTTATTCTGAAAATTGACCGGATTCTCTTGCCTTTCCTGTTTCCGACTTCAGTTAGCAGCAGAACGGTTACCGAAGCTAACTTTTTGGTTAGCTGTGCCCACCACTGGTTAGTTGGTTAGTTGGTCTTTAGGTTGGGAGGTTGGCTGGTAGGCAGCTCGGTGGCTGGCTGGCTGGCTGGCTTGGTGAATTGGTTGGTTACTTGGTTGGTTGTTTGGTTGGCTGGTTAGTTGTTTAGTTGGTGAACTGGTTGGTTGGTTGGTTAGTAAACACATGTTTGTGTTCGTATAATTCTATTCATAAGTCGCTTCTCAACAGTCATCGTCGGTTAGCAACTAAAAATGTGCTCCTTGGATTCAGAGAGTGCCTGATGCAGGCTTGACTCTAAAGTTCGGTGGCCTCAGTGAGTCCTCTGAACATCTTACAGATGAGGATTAGTCCTCAACATGCAGAGGACGCCGCTACCTGAACCCTGTGGGAGTGTCATGCTGGGTGGATGTAACGCTGAGCTGTCAGAGCGGCTCTGATGCCTCATTTCCAGGTAATACTCCCAGTTAGAACCCCCTTTAATTCTTCTAGTTTGAGTGGAATCTCTCTTTCTGTCTACTCCCAATTACGATTTCTCTGCTGCTCTGTTCCCTTGACAGCCGACCAATTACGAGTTTTTTAAACCCTTTTCGGCAAGCCCGTCTGAAACCCTCCTTCTCTGAGAGTGCATTAAGCCACAGAGCATGCCACGGCTGCAGAGGTGTGAGGTTAATCAAAATAAGCCTCTGCATGCCAACGCTGACCCAAAGCTCTATTAAAAGAAGCACCTACAGTTTAAGTGATGCCGCTGATTGTTGGCTGGGAAATTGAGGGCGAATGCTCCTTTACGAGAATTCCCCAAAGTCTGCTGCCACCCGTTTCTCCCAGAGAGAGAAAAATGAATTAGAGCCTGTTTTCATCCCTGCTTGCTTTCTTTAATTCAGAAACCAATTACTTCAGATTTTCCACTTCAGGAGAGAGACTGTGAGCTGCAGAGATAGAAAAAAAAAGTGGGATGTGAGACAGCGGAGAGGCGAGAAAGAGAGCACAAAGACAATCCTTCTTGGAATTAGTTTTATATGGAGATGCCACGGAGGAAAAAAAAAATGTTCCCTGGCTTCGTGTGCGCCTCAGCCTGGAAGATGCATGATGAAATATCTCCCAATGAAATATTGTACCCGCTCAGTTTACCCAAAATAAATTCAGCCCTGATTGAAGGCGGTATTCTCCCTGTGTCTTCATTTAAAAATGCGTTTTGCTCCGTTCTCACGCATTCTGCTGCTCTGCTGTTGTACTGGCTGCGATTGATTTGCTGGGGCGTGGGGGTGGGGAGGACCGGCCCCCGACGCTGGGGGATGCTTCCTTTCTCATGCCGAATTATTTCTACAGCAGAGGGGAGAAAAGTGTTTCCCCGATTGCACAGTGCTTGAAGCGACTTCACCATCAGAGTGACCAAAAAACATGAAGAGCTGCAGCTCATCAAATGTGTGTCATGAGCTTTCAGATCTCGAAAGTACAGCAGAGCTGTCACTCCGCTCGAAGTCAGAGAGAAAATCATCTGATTAACTGTGAACAAGCTCACGTGAAATAATATCAAATTCAAATTCAAATATTTTCTAAATGGACCAAAAATATATCCATATGCTTCATGATTATATCAATGAATCAACGTTGCATTTGAATAGGTACAATTTAATCTGGAGGCCACTGATCTTTGGCTGCTATAACAGCTTCTGTTCTTCTCGAACGGCTTTTGGAGTGTCTGGGAATTGGCATCCATATATCACAGTACATTACTGATCATATCAATCAGGGTTTTTCAAAACTACTTTCTTAAGAGTAGTGGACAAAACGTCACTGAGAGGCGAGCTGAGATACGGGATAACACGAACGCTAGCTGCCTGGCTGCTATCAAGCTAGCCGAGAGCGGGGCGGGGGGGGTGCTTTGAATCAATATAATTGTCTTTATGTTGAGCTTTGGAGTTATTTCTGTAGTAATTGCTTTTGTGGTCATTTTAACAATTTCCTTACGTTTACTCTGCTACACCTCCAGGGATGGGTCCAGTACTCGTATTGGTACTGACTAAATTCTCCCTGCAGGACCCGAATGCAGCATTGCACGCACAAGAGTATCATGACGTCAGTAGCTAGCGAGTCAACAAAGCAAGTGTGACTAGAACACTTTCTAAAGCGATACTTCAACATTTTGGCAAATTGGCCCATCCAGGGCAATTCGGTAGTCATTTAGAACAGCGTACTTACTTTTTTTGTGAGGGCGAGCTGTTGTTTATTCAGCGGTGAGTCTGAGGAGAGCTTCACGGCGGACATAATGGAAGTGGATGGTACAGTTGCTTCCCTCGTCAAACTCATCAATCCAACACAATCCAACAACCCCAAAACACACTTTGGTGGACACGTTATAATCCCCACATTCACTACGCTGTGAAATATTAATGCAAAATTACGAGACTGAGCGTTTTTTCGCGAAGATTGCTAAGACGGAACTACTTACTAAACATGGCGTCTGGGCGTAGTGATCTCAAAAGAAAAAGTAGTTCCCAGTATTTGCTTCAATGTCGTAATGCTACAATATTATTTGTTGGTGTTTCACAGCGTAGTGAATGTGCGGATTATAACGTGTCCACCAAAGTGTGTTTTGGGGTTGTTGGATTGTGTATTTGATGAGTTTGACGAGGGAAGCAACTGTACCATCCACTTCCATTATGTCCGCCGTGAAGCTCTCCTCAGACGCACCGCTGAATAAACAACAGCTCGCCCTCACAAAAAAAGTAAGTATGCTGTTCTAAATGACTACCGAATTGCCCTAGATGGGCCAATTTGCCAAAATGTTGAAGTATCGCTTTAAATCACAGCTCCTCTTTTCAAAACACGGTGCAGATTCTGCTCACTGCGGTGAGAAAACTTCTCACCTGGAAGCTCCTGGTTAAGAACCCGATCGTTCTCCAGGCTGAGGAGCGACCAGCCTCAGGTCTAAGGCTACAACTCCTGCTTCAGCACCGTTAGCATGCTAGCCTCTCTTAGCACACTAGCATCCATTAGCCAGATAAAATCGAGCTGTCAGCCCTGAACGAAGATGACTTTGACTCCCTTGACTGACTGCATGCAGCAGCTGAAGCTGATGTTTTGGATCGGATTCATCCACTGAGCTGAACCGTCCACAGTGCATCCAAATCTCAAAATCCCATAAAAATGTTCTGCCCAGTAAGCATTAGATGATTTTTGACAGTCAGAAGCTTAACCCTATGCAGCGTTTTAATATGAATGATGGTCTCACTTCCTCACATCCATGGCAAACATCTCAAGCAGTAACCAGAGGAGGAACTGGATTTCTCTGTACTGTTCTAACATCACAGCAGCTACAGTGTTTTTGTCACTCTGCATCTGCAGAATAATAATATAAAAAAGTGTTACATTATGTATGATAGGAGCAGATAGACTATAGACCAAGATTATATATGCTCCCAGGCTTCCTTCTGTCTGACGCTGTGATCTCCAGGAGAAAAGCCCACACTCTAATCTCTTCCTCATTCTCTTTCCATTTCTCTTCTCCTCCTTCTCCTTCCACGGCTGGAAATGAGCGCCGAGACGTTTCACTCCGTCTGTGTTACTGCGGTGCAGATTTACCTAAGAGCATTTGTCAAGGAAATTACATGAAGTACAAAGAACCTGCAGTTCATTTAAAGTGACTCTGGAGCCTTGTCACATGATCCTGGATTCAGAATGAGGAGACTGGAACGAGGAGTCTGAGGCTCTGCTGAGTCCACTGTGGCTTCCAAATTAAACGGAATACTTCAGCTGTTTTAGTTGTTCCTTTACAGAATACTGGCTCTTCTTCAAATCACCATTTTCTGTGTAAACGGGGAAAATGCATCTTTTCCAAAACTACGAAATGGTTGTGGTTCTGCACACAGTGGAGGATGCAGAATTATTAAACTGCTCACTCTCTGGAATTCAGCAGCACGTCTCCACCAAGATGAACATCCACTGACGTTGACCACACCATCATCTGCATACGAGGAGAACATTTCTTATATCACATACAGACTGAGGGTCACTAGCATGAAGAAAAACAGCTTTAAGGTGCTCAGATGTTTGCTGCTCTCTGCACATGTCTGCAAAATCATGTGTAACAGGGGGGATATTCAAAAGAGTTATCGCTGGGGGATGTAAATGGATATTAGTGGCCGGCAAAGTATTGAAATTGGGTGAGTGAGAGCAGGGTGTGACCAACAAAGAGCAATCCACGTAATGAAATACAAGATGCAGTTTATTTGGTCTAAAATATTATAAATAGTGTTAAAAGAAGAATAAAAGGGTTAAAACAATACAAAACTATTCTAAACGGGTCTTAAATACTGCGGGGGGGTCCAAGCACTTCAATATCAGCTCCCGGGTGCCGCTCTGGGGGCAGGGCTCCTCCACCCTGCGTGGACGGAGGCTGGATCCCCAAGACAATCCCAACGTCGTCTGGGGTGGGGTGCAGTTCCTCCTTCTGCGTTGCTCCGGTCACCAGAGGGACGTCCGGACGGCACCTGCCACGTACAAAACCGGGCCAGCACAAAGCGGGACCAAGCGACTCCACGCTCTAGTCCATGTAGTGAGCACCACACTGGACGAGTATAATACTCACGGGCGTGGCAGGGTTTCCTCCCTGCCGCTGCGTGTCAACAATGTGTGGTGCTCGAACTGGATCGCTCCGCTGGTCCCGTCCTGGTTCCGTCACGGCCCCAGAGTGTGCTCCCTTGGCGGTGTGGCTGCCGTCCTCCCGGTGCGCTGCTTCCCCGGTGCGCTGCTTCCCCTGTGTCTGCTCCTCCGTGTCTGCTGCCCTGTGTCTGCTCTGCCGCTGCCAACAGCCACACTGCCTTTTATGCACCTGTCAATTTGCCACAGCCCAGGTGCGCTAATTGAATACAGGTTTGGCTAGAGGCTCACGTGACCAGGGGTTCCAATCAAGGTGAATGGGAAGGGCTTATTCAAGGAAAAAAGAAAAACAAAGGCAAACACAGCAACACACAGCACACAAATGAAACAAAGCCCTTTCCCAAGCGCCCGATCACACCCCCCCACCTTTTTTAGTTGCCAGTCCCTGCACTCAAACTAGTCCCCATAGCGGGCTGGCTGTTGGCCAAAGTTCACACGGGTTGAGCGACGGGGCAAGTCTTGAGGCTCATCTTGCTCTGATGCAGCTGGGATGAACCCATAGAAAACAGGGAGGCCAGCCTGCTGTGTCAGGGAGGATGCTTCTCCAGTAGGTGGCTCCGTCACAGTTGGGGGTACAGTACATAATTTTAAAGCATTCCGATGCACAGTCTGTTCATGGCCATCTTTCTCACGGCGCACCCTATAAACAACCCCAGTGTCCCCCACACAGTCCAATATCACAAAGGGTTCAGGGTCCCACCATGTGCTCAGCTTACCCTTCCCCTCCCTGCGTCTGTTTCGCAACCACACACGTTCACCAGGTACCAGAGGCAAGGCTTTGGCTTTTTTATCAAATTGCTGTTTGTTTTGGGAGGCTGCGTCAGCGGCTTTCTTTCGAGCAATGCCATAAGCGAAAGCGAGTCTATTTTGATGATCTCGAACCCATCCAGGTAAATCAAAGGACTGCTGCTGGGAGCTTAGACCTAAACGTACATCTACAGGAAGTCGCAGGTGCCTACCGAACATCAAAAAGGAGGGGGCATACCCCGTGGCACTGTGGACTGTGTTGTTGTAGGCGTGGACTAGTTCAGGTAAGTAACTTTGCCAACAGCGTTTCTTCTCCTCATCTAAGGAGCGGAGCATGTTTAACAAGGTTTGGTTAAAACGCTCAACACCACCATTCCCAGCGGGATGGTAGGATGTGGTCCTACTCTTCGTTATGCCATACAAATCACAAAGTTGTTGCATTAGGGCCGACTCAAAATTTGGGCCACGATCAGAATGGAAACGCGCCGGGCAGCCAAACGGTTGTATGATGTGATTCCAAAGCATTTTTACGGTGGTTTGGGCTGTTTGGTCAGTAGTGGGCATAGCCCATGCGAAACGAGTGAATTTATCTGTAGCGACAAGGATATTTTGATAGGTATCTGTAGGTCGGCCTAGAGTTAGGTAGTCCAGCTCAATGATTTCAAGTGGGTAGGTGGATTCGATAGGGTGGAGTGGAGCCCTAGGCTCAATGCGACTTTTTTGAAGGCAGCACCTATCACATTTTTCATGTAATGCTCGTACCTCTCCCTCCATATTCGGCCAATAGAACTGCTGCCGTAACCGAGCAAGAGTCTTTTCCACACCACAGTGGGCCCCAGCTTCGTGTGTCCTCCTCCAGACTTCTTCACACCTACAACTTGGACACACAACCTGATGGTGCTCCTCATGGGTCACCCCATCAACAAACGTCCGGTACAGTAGGTCACCCCTCACCGTCAGCCTTTTCCACTGTTGAAGCAGCTTCTGAGCTCGATTTGGAAGTGCCAAACGTACAGCGCGTGATGGGAAGCTGTTCTTTGCGACATATTCCTTGACAATCCTGATGTCCGGATCAGAATCCTGTGCCTCCCTCCATCCAACGTCGGGCATGATGTTGACAGCTGATACATCGGCGGGCTCCTTCGGTTGTACTGCAACCTGTTCTACATGGACAGGAAACCTGGAGAGCGCATCAGCATTGACGTTACTTTTACCTGAGCGGTATTTCACTGTATAGTTGAAGGAAGCAAGCTGTGCCACCCAGCGTTGTTCCACTGCTCCGAGTTGCGCTGTTTGCAGGTGGGCCAGAGGGTTATTGTCTGTGTAGATGGTGAACTCTGCTCCTGTAAGAAAATCCTTAAATTTTTCCGTCACAGCCCATTTGAGGGCTAACAGTTCAAGCTTAAAGGAGCTGTAATTGGCATCATTTTGTTCAGTTGGGTGAAGGCTTCTACTGGCATACGCGATTACACTTTCATGACCGTCCTGAACCTGTGACAGAACGGCTCCAAGACCTTGATGGCTAGCATCCGTATACACAATAAATGGTTTGTCGTAATGGGCGTATGCGAGTACAGGAGCTTGAGTCAGTGCCGTTTTTAAATGATCAAAAGAAGCCTGACATTCAGGGGTCCAAGTTACTCTCTTTGATTGGGAACGCTTGTCCGCTGGAATACCAGTTAAGAGTCTATTCAAAGGACGTGCAATCTTAGCAAAACCTGCTACAAAGCGTCTGTAGTACCCAGCCAGGCCAAGGAATGCCCTAACCTGCTTTATCGTCGTTGGGACTGGCCAACCTTGGACCGCTTGAACTTTCCCCGGGTCTGGCCTCACACCATGCTGGTCCACTACATGTCCCAGGAACGTCACCTCCCGCTGCAGTAGCCTACACTTGTCCGGGCGTAGCTTCAGACCATGTCCCCACAGCCGCTCAAACACCTGGTCCAGATGCTGGAGATGGGAAGAGAAGTCAGCAGAGTATACTATGATGTCATCCAAGTATACCAATAACGACTCGGCTATTTGTCCATTGAGACACTGTTGCATTAAACGTTGGAACGTTGCTGGCGCATTACATAGTCCAAATGGCATACGCTCAAATTCGTATAGGCCAAGCGGGGTCGCAAATGCAGTCTTTTCTTGATCATCAGGATGCATCTCGACCTGCCAGTAACCACTGGCGAGGTCCAGGGTCGAAAACCACTCCGATTTACTTAAGTTGGTTAAGGTCTCTTCAATGCGTGGTAATGGGAAAGAGTCTTTATGAGTGACAGCGTTTAACTTCCGGTAATCCACACAAAAACGCCAGCTGCCATCTTTTTTGCGCACAAGGACGATAGGGGCAGCCCAAGGACTACAACTTTCTTTGATCACCCCTTTTTCAAGCATACTGGAGAGGAGGGTTTTCATTTCTTTATACAGCATAGGTGGAATAGGCCGGTACCTCTCCCGGATAGGGGCCGCGTCTCCTGTAGGGATCCTGTGCTGCACTAGATTTGTCCGCCCAAAATCCTCCTTGTGCTGTGCGAAGACTTTCTCCCACTTCTGCAACAGAGCACACAGCTCCTCCTGCTGTTGCTCGGACAGATCGGATCGCTCCGTCATCAGGCTCACCTCAGTCGGCCATTCTGGGATTTCGACAGCGGCTGCAGCGTTCGTCAGGGCCACCTGGACAATGCCATCCTCCTCCAGAGACAGGGCCAGGTCACTGGAACCGTGCACATCCGCGTCTTCAATGTGATAGAGCTGTCCTAATTTTTCAAATCGACCAATGGAAACACTGTATGGGTGTGGATTACAAATACGTACAGGAACTTTACCCCTCCTCACCTCAACCAGAGCCTTTGCGACACCCACATCACCAGCACGCGGCACGGCCTCTATAAGAGCGCAGTAATTTGTCCCACCTGGTCCCATCCTTGCCCGCCCCCAGACTAGCATCTCACTCTGTGCGGGTACTGTGACACTACGTTTGGAAGCTAACCTCACATAACCCAAATGTCCATCTTCGCTGGGGGAAAGGTTAATTTGACAACAGGTGGCAAACGCATCCCTCCAAACTTTCTGCTTTTTGAAGACCTGTGGGACGGCTGACTCCCGAGGGCTTCTGAACAAGGTATCCCAACAAGCCACAATGACATTCATTCCCACAATTAAAGGGTGGGTACACCTCTCGTCTTCGACAATTACCACCCCCCGTCCCGGGACTTGAATACCCTCCACCTCCAGGTCTAAGACGGCATAACCGACGTAGGGTATTTCTAAGCCATTAGCAGCCCTTAATTGGAACAAGGTAGGGGTCTTTCCAAGCTTAGCTTGTGTGAAATGTGCATTAAACACACTTTCTGCCATTAATGTGACCTGAGACCCTGTGTCTAAAAGCCCACTGAGCTGAACCCCCTCAATGGTTAGTTTAATTATAGGGCATTGGCCGACAACTGCTTCAGAGGCCCTGGGTGGTGGTGGTGGAGTGTCAACAAGCCCTGCTACTCGGACCTCAGCAGCAGGGGTAGCTAGTTTAAAGCTGGTTCAGGTGTAGCAGGTCCTCTACAATAGCGAGCTATGTGGCCTGCCTCCCTGCAGCGGTGGCAAATAGGCCTGCCCTGTTCATCTCTGTCGTTGTGGGGTCTGGGTGAGTAGCGCTTGTTCCACGTTGGGTTAGAAGAGCGGGGCCGAGGTGAGGCTGGCTGCAGGAGTGGTTTGAGTTCTGCCACGATATCCTGTGTCAGCCCCTTCACATGGGTCTTCACGTCATCCATAATTTCACGCTTGAGCTGTTCCTTCCAGTCGGCATCCTGTGGGGGTCTGGAAGGAACAGACTGTTTAGTAATCATAGAGCAGGTTACCTCGGGCCTTTGGTGGCTATATTCTGAGTCCAACTTCAAGGCTTCCTCCCGCAAATCAGCAAACCCTAGGCCCGGGTTGCGGCGAGCATAAACCTTTAAGGCTTGAGCCAAAGGCCCATCACACAGTCCAAGCAGTAGTTGATCCCGCAAAGCAGTTTCAGAAGGAGCATTATCTGGATCCTGACTGTCCAATTTGCAGTACAACTCACGCAGCCTCAAAATAAATGATTGGACAGGCTCATCCACTCCCTGTAAGCAGCTAAAAAATTTTGATCTCACAACTGGTATGGGGGTCTGGTCACCGTACAGAGAATCCAAGTACTCAAATATTTTAGCCGTTGTATCTTTTTCAGCTGCGTTCAAAACCGTTATTTGTCGTTTGGCTTCACCACTTAATGCTCCCAATACAATGCTAACCTTCCTTGCCTCTGCTATATCCTGGGAACTCAAAAGCCCTTTAATTTGCTCTTTCCATTCAGAGTATTTTAAATCGCCACCTGGCCCCATAAATTTTGGTAGCCAAGGTGCACCAGGGTACACAGGCATCATCATGTTTGCTCTTATTTGGCGACACCAGCTCTCAAAATGGGTCCTGCCGACAACGCCAAATGTAACAGGGGGGATATTCAAAAGAGTTATCGCTGGGGGATGTAAATGGATATTAGTGGCCGGCAAAGTATTGAAATTGGGTGAGTGAGAGCAGGGTGTGACCAACAAAGAGCAATCCACGTAATGAAATACAAGATGCAGTTTATTTGGTCTAAAATATTATAAATAGTGTTAAAAGAAGAATAAAAGGGTTAAAACAATACAAAACTATTCTAAACGGGTCTTAAATACTGCGGGGGGGTCCAAGCACTTCAATATCAGCTCCCGGGTGCCGCTCTGGGGGCAGGGCTCCTCCACCCTGCGTGGACGGAGGCTGGATCCCCAAGACAATCCCAACGTCGTCTGGGGTGGGGTGCAGTTCCTCCTTCTGCGTTGCTCCGGTCACCAGAGGGACGTCCGGACGGCACCTGCCACGTACAAAACCGGGCCAGCACAAAGCGGGACCAAGCGACTCCACGCTCTAGTCCATGTAGTGAGCACCACACTGGACGAGTATAATACTCACGGGCGTGGCAGGGTTTCCTCCCTGCCGCTGCGTGTCAACAATGTGTGGTGCTCGAACTGGATCGCTCCGCTGGTCCCGTCCTGGTTCCGTCACGGCCCCAGAGTGTGCTCCCTTGGCGGTGTGGCTGCCGTCCTCCCGGTGCGCTGCTTCCCCGGTGCGCTGCTTCCCCTGTGTCTGCTCCTCCGTGTCTGCTGCCCTGTGTCTGCTCTGCCGCTGCCAACAGCCACACTGCCTTTTATGCACCTGTCAATTTGCCACAGCCCAGGTGCGCTAATTGAATACAGGTTTGGCTAGAGGCTCACGTGACCAGGGGTTCCAATCAAGGTGAATGGGAAGGGCTTATTCAAGGAAAAAAGAAAAACAAAGGCAAACACAGCAACACACAGCACACAAATGAAACAAAGCCCTTTCCCAAGCGCCCGATCACACATGTAAAGAAAGAAAACAAACAGAACTCATGGCCCGGCAAGCACACTACATCCTTTTTAACATCAAACCATTACCGTCTGGATGTAAAGTATTTCTTCTATAAAAACCAGTCGGTTGTTTAAATGTAAACAATCCAGAAATACGGTTCTGAACCCGATTCTGTGACCGTCCAGTTATTCAGACATAGATTTATGATTAGCTGATGATGTTATTTTAGTTCTTCAGATATTTGTCCAGATGTTTGTGTTGTTCTCAGTTTATTAATTTCAGTCAAATCCACTTGAAGACTTCAATAATAGAACTCTGAAGAATTTGGTGGGGTGGTGGTTTGCACTCTCATCTCGCTTCAAGAAAACGCCTGATTTGAGTCCCAGCTGTGTGTGTGGAGTTTGCATGTTCTCCTTGTGTAAGTCTGGGTTGTTCCATCTGGTTCTACAGGTTCCTCCAGCTGTGCAAACACATTTGTGTGTTTGAGACTGGCCACAGACTCTAAATTGTTTATAGTTATGAAAGTGTTTGTGTGTATTTTAAACCAGCAATTGCAGAAAAGCTGAAATAACTGACCATGTAGACAGAAAAAACTATTTTCTCCAGCATCACACATTAATACATGATTAGACACACTTTTACTATTTTCTTGTAACTGTGAAGAAAGAATTTCCAAGACGGAAACTGCTTTGGAGTTTTCCTTTCCTCTCTGATATCAACATGAAGTATTTGTAGTTTTTGCCAGTAGGTATCCGAGTGATGATACATTTAGCATGTGAACGTTGAGGACAGGAGATAGTCGGACGTACAGGTTGATACATGATATAATGTGTCAGAGTCTCGCTCGCGCTTCCTGTTTTCATCTCAGATGAGCCGAGCAGCTGTGGATCAGTCCCTCTGCTGCCAGCGAGATATCAGGACTCGTTCCCAGAAACAGAGACCTAATGTACAGCTGGCAGAGAACCGGCGCTGTTCTGCGGATAATTGGATATTGTTCTGTCCTCAGTGATTGTGGGGCAAATGGAGAGAGACAGCGTAGCAATTTCACAGATGCAGCCTGTCCCTGGACTAACATGATACCTCGTTGAGTGTGAGCACGGGAAAATAAGGATTAGGAAATTAAAGAAAGTCTCCCCATGCCAGCAGCTGTGGCCAAAGCACCCACGGGCAAGGCATCCAAAGCACCCGCTCCATCTTTCCAGTGGGCAGTGATGGTGGAAGAAGGCTAAATTTGTCATTTGATACTTTTTGCTTATAAAGAACACATAGCACTTGCACATGCATGAAAAGCCGCAGGCAATCTGTGAAATGTACAGTATATGTTGAAAAATGGGATGCGATGGTTTGATCATGTCATGATGCCTCCATTCAATTTTATTTCTATAGCGCCAAAAACAACAGACTCTACAGAGAAACACCGACAACTTCATAGCACGAGCAGACGAGACGGTTTAACAGAAAAACTGACGTAAACAGGAAGAAACCTGCAGAACCAGACTCAGAGGAGACATTCTGCTGTCCTGGTTGAGGGTTCAAGGATAGAGGAGATAAATTATTGGGCAAACAGGCCAATTTTTGGAGGGATTCAAACCATGGTTTTGGTTGGTGGTCAAAATTCTCCATTTCATGTAATAAACAAAGTAGCTTGATTTCTCCTTGAATTTTCAATGAAAGCAATAAAATTCATTTTAAAAAAAATTCTAAAAATGGAAATGATAAAATGCATTACTGGTATTTTCACAAAGAAAATGTTTCATTGTGGAAAACCCACGAGTCTCTGATATTCCCGCCTTAGGAAAATGAAATGACCTCTGATTGACTCATGATACTTTCTTTTCTTTTGGAAAAGGAATCATTGCTTTGAGCAGCGCATGGATCGAATCAGGAGCTTCATCATCCTGCACTTTATCTCTGCGGGACTGATAACCGGGGTCTTCCAGATAACTCTGTCCAGAACTTTTCCAAAGCTCCAAGGTGAAGGAGCTGAGGCTGCCCCAGTAAATCAGGACGATCCGTAGATATGAGGGTGCGAGGTCGCTGATCCCCGCCCTCGGAACGCCTGGCATTCCTGAAGCTTCAGAGGAGGAGGATCCGTCCAGAGAGGCTGAGCCCAGGAAAGCCCGGCCTTCAAGGTAAACCAGCCCCAGAACAAGTGGATCAAGGACCATATTTTAAAGGCTGTTAGGCTGGCTGGAGAGGCCCGGCCATTACAGAGAGGACACCTTTGATGAGCAGCCGGGTGGTCACGTGCACGAGGATCAAGGAACCCGGCAAGAAGAACTTCAGCAGATTTACTGGGTTTTACTTCCTGGTGAAATATATTGGAAATGTTGAACTTTGTAAAAGGAAACAATCGTCAGTGAAAAGAGACATCTCACCGATTCGGGTGACGAGTCGAGTCATCTGGACACGAGAATATTTCAAGAACTCAAACATTTCACCAGGAACAGATTTAAAAAACCTGTTTAAAATAAAACATTGTCCAGTCAGTCAGATCGGACAGATATTTCTGTCCTGCCATCCTCTCACTGCGCCAAATCCTCTGGAACCTTGGCTCCAGCTGAAAGCTCTACTGTAACTCCAGGATCACAAATATTCACATTTATTTATTTATTTATTTATTTATTTAATCTAATTTATATCTGTAGTCCCTGAGCAACATTTATTTCAGGAATCTTTTCTATTTTAGCTCTTCTTCTTTCTTCAGTCTGTTCTTCCCTGCTGCTGAGCAGCCGCTGCATGATGCTGCCGCCACCGTGCTGAGCAGCCGCTGCATGATGCTGCCGCCACCGTGCTGAGCAGCCGCTGCATGATGCTGCCGCCACCGTGCTGAGCAGCCGCTGCATGATGCTGCCGCCACCGTGCTGAGCAGCCGCTGCGTGATGCTGCCGCCACCACATGAACAGTATTTAGCCTTCGCTGGACTCACATTTGAAAGTTAAAAGTTGTCTTTTAAAGAGCCATTCTGCCTCACGTGAACCACTTATCATTTCAGTGTTGGTCAGATAGCACTCCTGAGGCTGCTGTGCTTCCAAGAACACTTTACAAATATTCTTATAGAGTTTCCCTGATCCATGCTTCTTATTCGTAAAAGTCCTGACATGTAAAGATCTGTCGCCATCAAGCTTTGCCTGAATAAAAGTACAAGCCTTTGCTTGGCTTGTCTTCAAAACAGTAAATCTGAGTGTTTTAATCTATCTTGGCCTTGCCTGAGTCCTGGTAGTTCTACGGTTCACAGCTCCGGAGCGTACGGCGCTCCTGGGAACACTCAGGGCTTCACCGGCGCTTTGACACAGTTTCCTGATCTGCGCTCTAACCACAGTTTTATTGCTGAGGTCTGAAGCGAGTTCCTCAGACGTCGGTCCTGACAGGCAGCCTGAGTCGTGAAACCTCCTCTGCAGCAGTGAAGCGCGGCCCTGAGTGATATAAGTCAGGTGGAGTCCAGTCACATTAATGACACCTCGTAAACTCGATGGGATCCAGCTGGCCTGCATCACTTCGGCTCCTTCTATCGATTTAACTCTGCTGTTCTGCTCCACACCTTCAAGCCACATTCACACAGCAGCCTGACGGCGGACCGGCTCTGTCTCTGTTCCTCTGGTCAGTCTGTTGACGAGGACGATCCACTGAGTAGAACCACAGCAGAGTGATTCTATCAAGCAAATCAAAGACCGCCAGCTGTGGTTTAACTGAGAGCAGATCAAGTTTTCTTCATAGGAATGAACTTTTCCACTCCGGCATTATGAAACCTCTGAATGTGTCGAAAGACATTTGTAAATACTGGGGAAGCTCTGATATGGGATACCAGTATCAATACTGAACAGTGGAATTCATGCATCTCTCGTAAATACCAAAGACGAACTGCATCTAGTAATGATGAGTTTAATCAATAAAACACAGTATGTGTGTTTAATTTGTTGTGCTAATCATTTACTCAAACATTCGAATAATCAGGTCTTCAAAACACAACTTACAACAAATTATGGAGAAACTACAGCTTCAGCCTGCAAAGAGGACATGAAGGAAGAGTTGACAGTAATTAGAGAAAGTACACGGCAATTAGCTTAAGTATAGCACTCATGTTTCTTGGAAAAAGCCTGACTGGAGCTTCCCGGTCCGCCGAGAGCGTCTCAGCAGAGCGTTTTACCGGCCGTCCGAGCGAGACGTCCAGGAATGTTCAGGCCACAGAGCCACAAACAATGCTGAGACGATAAATAAATGAAATAGCTGTGCGACCGCTCGCAGCTCACAGGCCCGCTTGGACCAGTTTATCCCGGTCGTCTCAAGCCCGGGAAGCTAATTGAAGCAATATAAATGTGTTGGACGACCACAGAGTGACCTGGAATGTGGAGTAATTGCAGTTTATAGCGGAGACTCAGAGCAGGAGCAGCGAGTCGGAGGAGGGAAGGGAAGACTGAAACATCCGACACGTCTGGAACCATCCTGCTGAAGCAGCGGACAGACGTGGACATCTTCAATCCCACCGAAGGACAAATGTTTGCGAAAGAAGCCTGAAGACAAAAATTGTAAACCTGTTCCTTTCCCCGAGAAAGTCTCAAATCAGAAAATGCATAAAAAACCAGAACAGAAACAAAGGCTTTCCTCACACAACACTGTTTCAAATGAAAATTTAGCATTTTTTGAGTTTTCCTTTCAGAAAAGTTGCATTTGTTGCTCGTTTCCATGGCAACAGAATCAGAGCATTTTCAAAAAGTGTCACCTCGCTGCTGTTTTCAGAGCCTCCTGATCATGGAAACGAGGCTTTAGGCCCATTTTACACTGGTTGCGTTACGGATGTGGAACATGTGGCCGGCGGAACTTTACCCCACGCAGCAGGAGCCACAGACTTAGGGCCAATCCCAATTCTACCCCTTACCCCTACCCCTCAGCCCTACCACTATCATTCTCCTACCCCTTTTACAATAGGGCTGAGGGCTAGGGCTATCCTTGCAGCACTATGAACTGGGATACCCCTATAGACTTATGGCTACTAGAATCAGCTCACGTTGTAATTAACAGCTGTATTTCCACCAGATCCAGAGCAGATCCCGAGCTCCACAATGGAGGTTTGCCACCCGACCCACAGCTGAGTGCAAAAGGGAACTTTTATTTTGGCGGGCAGGCATCTGGTCGTCCATGGCATTACAAGTCTGCCATCTTTGGCTTCGATCCCTGGTGTGTTGGCCGCCGTATGCAGAAAAAATAGAGCCGCTGTCGGATCATTTGTGACTCTGTCGCAGCTGCAGTGCGTCAAGCCGCAATTACAATGTATCCAGTGGAAATACAGCCGTTTATACCATGGAAGCTAATGCTAGTAGCCATATACACATCTGTGGTCACATATCTATGTTTGTAGCTCCTGCTGTGTGACGTTCCAGATCCGGAACGCAGCCAGTGTAAAATGGGCTTAAAGCTCATCACTTGAAAATATTGTCAAGTGTTTGACGCAAAGTTAACGACTCACAAGACATAAATCATTCCAGTCAAACTTGAGTGAAGGTAGTTTCTAGATTCTTATCACTTTATCGTCTTTTACTTTCACGACAGGAACAAGCGACAGATCCGACTGGTGGCTCATCATGTTAGCTACATATCAAAGTCTTGCTGCATCAACAGGAAACTTTTATGTGACAAAAACACATAAAAGCTGCGTTTTCACAAACACTGCTGTGTAAAGATTCCCGAGTCTTATTTTATCTGCGATTGTGAGACCAGAAGAGTTTACACTTCTTTTTTTTTAATGTTCACACTTCAGGAGTTGAATGTGCTCCACCAGCTTCCCTCCACTTCATTTCCCCAGCAGCTCAGAGTCTTCGCGTCTCTTCAGGACAGTCGGAACCGATGGGATTCTCCTCTCTGAGCCGCTCTGGGTCAGATCCATGGCGACCTCTGGGCCGAAGCGGTGAGCGACCACGTCAAATGTCACACTCGCTCCCCAACCATCAGTTACTGCCACTGCCTCCACATCGATCCCTGTAAGTCTGAGCATCAGCGTTTCCTCTGCCACGTCTTTCATCTGTCTGTTTTATCGTCCCGCAATTTGTATGAGAACCACATTGAGGATTTCTGGGGTTGCTGCCGAGCATCCGTCCAGCCGGAGGACAGACCGGGAGCCTCGGCGCTAAAATTAGCCCTGCCACCGCTCTGCTGCGCGTCTGATGGAGCGGCGCTGCGGCAGGAAGGAACTGATCCTCATAACTAATGTCCAGAGCGGAGAGGAAGATTGTTTTGGCTCGTCATCAGAGCGGCTCCGTCCAACGCAAACCTCCGCGAGCCGGAGACACAAAGGGCGACAGAACGCGTCCAGCCATGTGGCGTCCAGATGCCGCTCCTCCTCCTCCTCCTCCTCCTCTTCCTCCTCCTCCTCCTCCATCCTCCTCCTCCTCCTCCTCTTCCTCCTCCTCCATCCTCCTCCTCCTCCTCTTCCTCCTCCTCCTCCTCTTCCTCCTCCTCCTCTTCCTCCTCCTCCTCCTCCTCCTCCTCCTCTTCCTCCTCCTCCTCCTCCTCCTCTTCCTCCTCCTCCTCCTCCTCCTTCCTCCTCCTCCTCCTCCTCTTCCTCTTTCTCTTCCTCCTCCTCCTCTTCCTCCTCCTCCTCCTCCTCCTCCTCCTCCTCCTCCTCTTCCTCCTCCTCCTCCTCCTCTTCCTCCTCCTCCTCCTCTTCCTCCTCCTCCTCCTCCTCCTCCTCCTCCGTCACTGAGGGGAGCAGATCTGTCCAACAAGCAGCCAGCATGAGGAGAATCACTGCTCTTTGAGCTCTTTGAGGTGTTTACAGGACAGGAGGGCGGAGCAGCTCAGGGTCAAACACACTCGATTATCACGGTTCAGACTCAAACTCAGGCGGACAGAGACACAGCAGATCAGTCGTTTTTCAAATAACAACTTTATTGACAGAAAAGAAGCAACACAACAACCAGACCAATCCGGTCACGCCAAAAAATCCACTGAGGAGCTTCCGAGGAACAGAAAGAGAAACTCCACAAACCTCTAAAAACCACGAGGACTCAGGCAGGATGACGAACTGACAAGCCGTGAACTTGAAGGACTGTGCAGAAACCCAACCAGGACCGACGGGAACCAAGGAGCCAATGCCTGAACTGAAACCCACCTCTACAACCCGGGGAGGGACGGAGGCTCAGGGCCGTCGTCCAGCGGTTCGGCGCCTCACTGTGGTCCGAGCCAGCTTTACAGGGAGACGAACTGTTCGGTGTGGACCACGCCCCCTGCAGGTGAACGACCTCAGGTAATCAGCTGCTTCCACACCTCACTCACCAGAAGACCACGCCCACCCAAAGAAAAGGAAAGGAGGGAGAAAACAGAAGCAAAGGCCACCAGCTGGAGCCGGAGGCTTCGATACCAACACTAATCAACACCGACAAGACAACAAGAGCTCATCACTAAATTAATGACGTTTTTTCTTTAGAAAGCTAGAATAACATCAGTTTAATGTTGAGTTATCAAAGACCAATATATTGATTTAAAAAGCTTCGCTAATACCAGTTATTCGCTCCAATTCTCCCTCACTGTTAAAATAGTGGAGATGCAACAACATCACTTCTTTAAAGAACGAGCCTCCAAGTACTTCCTGGTACTGAATGACATGAAGTCTGCCTCACGCCAACGCCCGGTGCCGGCTTCGACAGTCTGGTGGTCTGCTGGTGTTTCTGATTCCCTCACTGCCAGCGAAGCTGCTCCACTCTGGACCAGGACCCTGAACACTTTTTGAAAACATCCACTGACTGTTTCAGCTGGTTTCAGCTGATTTCAGCCGGTTTCAGCCGGTTTCAGCCAGTTTCAGCTGGTTTCAGCCAGTTTCAGCCAGTTTCAGCTGGTTTCAGCTTGTTTCATTTAGTTTCAACCGGTTTCAGCTGGTTTCAGCTGGTTTCAGCCGGTTTCAGCCAGTTTCAGCTGATTTCAGCTGGTTTCAGCCAGTTTCAGCCAGTTTCAGCTGATTTCAGCTGGTTTCAGCCGGTTTCAGCCAGTTTCAGCTGATTTCAGCTGGTTTCAGCCAGTTTCAGCCAGTTTCAGCTGACTTTAGCCGGTTTCAGCCGGTTTCAGCTGGTTTATTTCCAGCAGAGTTAGTTTGAATGAAGCCTGGCTGGTAGCAGTCAGATGAGTTTGTTTCTTCATGTCCTCCTAATTATTTCAGCATCTTCAGACTGTTGTGTCTCTTCGGTTCTGATTCAGAGGAGCATCTTCAGCAGTTCTCTCCCTCTTCTAACATCTGGACCACATCTGCCTGGTAACGGGATCAAACTCCAGCTTCATGAAGAGCGTCCGCCGCGCTCCGAGGCCGCTCTGCCTCTCATCTCAGGCCCTGGCCCCGCCCTCCCAGGCCCCAGTGGAGGGGGGGCGGCCATTAAGGCCCTCCGCCGGACCAGCAGGATCGGGTATCATGTGACTCTGTGGGATTAAACTGCAGGTGATTTATTAGACGAGATGTTTAACACGTGGCCTCTGAAAGGAGCTGAGCGGCGGAGAGGAGCCTGCTGATCACTCAGAGACACGATCGATCGTCTCTATTGACTCACGACCGACGGTCAGTTCTTCTGCTTCTGATTCGACGGTGAACAACATTCGGTTTCAACACCTGAAGCATTTTCTGTATATTAAATACTTTATCAATACAGATGATTGGCTGAAGAGAGCAACGGCTGCAGGCTGTCGATGAGATTGATCAGGAAGAGAAACACCAACAGAATTATTTGATATAAAGTTTAAACAGTGGATGATAAAGAAATATGGATCCTCCTTCAACTTCACCACATTTTATCACTTTAAAACCACAAATGTTATTCTGTGTTATTAAGATGTGATGTGATGAACCAAGAGATGCTCTATAATCTGGTGTTAGAGGAGGAAGATGCTCTAGAATCTGGATGTTAGTGTTTTTTGAAGTGATGATCAGAATAATGATGTTTATCTAAAGTCAGTGCTGTAAATGTTCCTTTTCATTCAGATCACTGAGTTAAACAGGAGTTTGGCGAAACAGTAACGAAGGCCACAGCTCTGATTCACGCTAATGACAGCATCTCTGCTGTAAGAGTATCTGAATTATTAATTTAATGAGATTATTCTCTTTACTCCTCATTCCTGCCAAAAGTAAAGAGTCACGAGGTCGCAGTGCTGCAGGAATTCTTTTTCAAAAGCGACTCGAATGAAAAATAATTTGACCTTCAGAAAGTTTTTATTAGCAACATTAAAAGCGGCTTCCTGTCTCAGCTGCACCTCACAGGGTGAAATATACGACATTCTAAAAACAAACATTATTTCTGTCTGGCTCAGGGTTTGTGTGAGTGTTCGATTTTATGCGCTCGTTACAGGACCTGGTTTTCTGGATGAGTGAATCAGTGCGTTTGGTGAAATGGGTTTCCTGTAAAAGTCTAATGAGTCTGAGTTCCTGGAGTTCCTGGTCACGATGTGGAGAAGGTGGCCCGTGGCAGCCGGAGCTCCGCCCACGGAATCCCGCCGCGCTTTGCAGAGACGGTCCTCCAATCAGGAACCAGCGGCCGGATCCTGATTGGACGGGAGGTTCGGGGGGGGGGGGGGGGGCTGAGGGAGCGTCCAGACTGACTGAGTTTGAACTGTCCATTCGAGCGTTGATTGTTCTGCGTGAAGGAATCAAACCTCCCAGTTTACGACAGACACGAATCAGCTCCTTCAGCTCTTTATGGGGGAAAACCCTTAAAGTGCTTCTGTAAGAAACTGAACAGGAAAAATAAAAATAAACAAGAAGAATCTCTGATCAGATGGTAGAAAACAAGATTCACATAAACATACGGAGAACCAAACACTCTTAACATTAACAATGGGGAACAGGGAGTGTTGTGGTGTAAACACACCCCAACTGTCCGGAGTGTCAGCGACGTGTTGATTTCGCCGCTCATGTTCCGCTTCACTAACCGCCCACACGGCGGAGGTCTGGGTTCCGTCTGCAGCGTCTTCCTCTGAACTCTTTAACAGCAACAACTGGAACGTCCTAAACACACAGCAGCGAGGACGAAGCGGCGGCTCGGCTAATCCAATCAGCAGAGAGCGGCTCGGGCCAGTCCACATGTAATCCCATCCAGCAAATTACACACTCTCCGGTCTGGACCCGCGTGTGTGCGTGTGTGTGTGTTTGTGTGTGTGTGTGTGTGTGTGTGTTTGTGTGTGTGTGCGTGTTTAGCGGCACAATGGGCGTGAGGTGAGCTTCAGATTCCTTCACAGTGTAAACAAGACCAAATCATCTTGAAGCAATGCCTCAGACCTCAAACCGCTTCTTAAAGCCCTGAGCTTCCTGGTCCAGGCTTTCAGAAGAAGCTGCTTCGTGAGAGAACGAGACAGAAAAACACCCAGAGGTCACTTCAGGCTTCATCCTCACTGACGGACCCGTCCGGACTAAAGTCACTCGCTGGAACACAACAGGTCGTCTGGATCCAGGAGATCCATGATGACTGAATAAAGAGAAACAGGCTGAATGGTCTGGATTCTGCAGCCTCTCTGTTTATCAGCAGGAATTCTTCACATATCTCTGTCCTTTTTCCCTTTTTGCTTTCTGATCCAGCCTCTGAGCGGCGGGACGGACTCACTGACGTCTGTTTCACTTCAGCGTCCGTTTGAAAACTGGAGCGTTTTCAAAACGCTGTCATGTAAACGTGAAACTTCTCTGAACTCACAGTTTAGAGTCTTTAATCATTTATACGACTCTTTCATGCAGAACATTCAGGTTTGTAAGTTAAAGACTAAAACATCAATGAAAAAATAATTAAACCAAAATGAAGGAGAGGTGAGCTTTAAAGTTTCACTGAGTTTGGTTCAGGGTGTTTTCAATTCGAATTTGATTTATTCTGAATTAAATAATTCCAAATTATATTCCTGATCTCGGTGTTTTCATTGGAAAAATGAGGGATTACCTCCTCTCTCACGCCGGGTCTGTGCAGCCTTCTGATTGGACGGGGCGGCTGTGACGTAGCGACGTCTCCAGGAAGTAAACAGAGTTTTTCAGAGTCAGAACTAGAACCAGAACCAGAACCAGAGCCAGAACCAGAACCAGAGCCAGAACCAGAGCGACCATTCAGCAGCTGCAAAGCCGCGTTTGAAGCCCTGTTCATGGAGGCTCCGCCCACTGGGGCTGTGAGGAGCTTTAAACTAGGACGAATAATAACAGAATATGAGTGTGTGTGTGTGTGTGTGTGTGTGTGTGTGTGGTCCTGTGTTTCCCCTTCACTGGGGAAACTTCTGGGCTCTGCCGTGTTTGAAGGTTCAGTTTTGGTTCTTAAACAGTAACATTTATTTAAATTCAGGGTTTGAACCTTTGTCGTAAAACATTTGGGTTTAGATAATATTATAAACCACGGGTGTCAAACATAAGGCCCGTGGGACAAAACCGGCCCGTGAAACGCTCCGGTCTAATTTCAGTTTAAATCTAAAGGTGATTATTGGTTCCACACCAGGGCAAGAT
The DNA here is from genome assembly GCF_902148845.1 of Salarias fasciatus. NCBI lineage: Eukaryota > Metazoa > Chordata > Actinopteri > Blenniiformes > Blenniidae > Salarias > Salarias fasciatus. Next base: position 112,467 of record NW_021941256.1, read on the forward strand.
AAGTAGGGCCTGTTGGGGCCTGTTGGGGCCTGGTAGAGCCCGGTGGGGCCCGGTGGAGCCCGGTGGGGCCCGGTGGGGCCCTGGTGGAGCCCAGTGGGGCCCCGGTGGAGCCCGGTGGGTCCCGGTGGGGCCCGGTGGGGCCCCGGTGGAGCCCGGTGGGGCCCGGTGGGGCCCCGGTGGAGCCCGGTGGGGCCCGGTGGGGCCCGGTGGGGCCCGGTGGGGCCCCGGTGGGGCCCGGTGGGGCCCGGTGGGGCCCGGTGGGGCCCGGTGGGGCCCGGTGGGGCTCCGTGGGGGGTGGATCGGGCCCAACATGCAGGAGCCTACTGTGGTTTCCAGGAATCTGAGGGCGTGGCTGAAGCCCTCGGTTCTGACGGTTCACAGTCGAGGCCGAAGCCACGGGTTACGTCACCGGGAGGGACCCACAAAGATAGAGCCCTGTGTGTGTGTGTGTGTGTGTGTGTGTGTGTGTGTGTGTGTGTGTGTGTGTGTGTGTGTGTGTGTGTGTGGCTTTCATTAGCCGGCTGTGGGCTGGGACGCGGTGCCAGTTCGTCCCTGGAGAAGCAGCCCTGACGCCTCCCAGGCCTGCCAAGCGCGGCCGCAGCCGATCCCAGAATGCCTCTGTCCCCGTCGCCGTGGGGAACGGCGGCCGCAGAACATCTGAGAAAACAATCATTTTCACCCCGCCGCTGCGCCGCCGCCGCGCCGCTCCCTCCCCCTCCCGCTGCCGTCTGTCCCGGGCGGCTGCAGAGCGAAGCGTCACGTCCGGCGTCTCCGCCGCTCGCCGCTCATCCAGAGAACACGGCGATGCAGCGAAAAAAGAAAACAAACAAACAAACGAACACTCCTGCAGCTGTTGCATTCTGGGGGATTTTACAGACCAGTGTTTGAGCTCAGGTCTCAGTGTGGAGTTCAGTTCTTCCTGAAGAAATGTGTTATTTTTCTTTTTATCAATGTCTCTACTGATATTTGTTCACTATTATTTTTTAAAGGATGTTTTCTTGGATTTTCTTCCCGTTTGCTCGGCGGTTTGGCGGATCGGCGCCTCTGACGGTCCGGCTGAGCCTCTCCAGGTATTAAAAGGTGTGTTTGAGGTTCGGTTTGGGTGAAAGAGAAAGAAAAACAGAGCTGCTGCTTTTCACCTAGATTTATATCAGGAGCTTCATAAAACTCTCGTCACTTCCAGCTGGCTGCAAATTCTCCCGGTTCAAGAGCTCAGAGGATCCTCTGAGTGCAGTTTGCATGTTCTGCCTGAGCGTGTATTGATTTCCACAGCTGTGAATGAGGTCGTTGAATCGATGTTCGCTTCGGGTTCAGCAGAGTGAACGTCCGAGTCGGAGGGTTGGCGTCTCCGGCGAGGAGGCTGATCAGCTGATCAGCTGACCAGCTGACCAGCTCTCCCCTGTTCAGCGCAAACGGCTGCAAATAACAAGAAATCAAGTTAATTAAAATGAATCTAATCCTGTTTAACAGTGTGAAACTTTAACAACATGAGGAGAAATGAAAACAGCTTTTACATCCAGTAACAGAACTTTTGATTTACTTCTGCTGCTGCTCTGGATATCTCCTTAGAGAGGTGAAATTCTGAGGGTCTCATTCGAACTCCCACAATCCTCACTGTCACAGATTTCACTGCGGTCTTTACTGTGGGTGTTCAGGGTGTGGATGGTAATCAGGATACAGGTGTAGGAACAGTGAGCTGGTGGGAATCCCGCCGCCTGTCTCTGATTCCGTAAACTGATTTAAATCCCCTCCCAACGTTTGGAATCTTGACTTCATTCAGTGTGGACGAGGACCTCGGCGGCCCGGCTCAGATCGGCTCGGCTCGGCGTCGGCCGCCGCTCTTCAAAGCTCGCTGACGACACGGTTTCATCACGGCTCTCAGAGTCGTTCTCGCCGTACAGATCAAAACGCATTTTTCATCAGCTTGATCTTCCTCGGCGCTGAACGCCGTCAGGACGAGCACAGCGGGAAAAAAACCCTGAAACATGAGGTGGGAAGAGTCTGATACACACACACACACACACACACACACACACACACACACACACACACACACACACCGCTTACTGTAAACTGTTGCTGGGTTGGTGGGATGAACGCCGTCCACAAATCAATAAGTGACAGCAGCTCCGGGAGGAAAACATTTCTCAATATGGACTCAAAGTGGGGCCATTTGTGGAGCGCTGCAATTACATGACGGGGGGGGGGGGGGGGGGGGCATGTGGGCCGACTAATGAATACCCCGGAGGATTCTCTCTCTCTCCCTCTCTCCCTCACTCTCTCTCTCTCTCCCTCTCTCTCTCTGGGGAGGAATGAAAGTATGATGGTGTGAACGACACTCGCTGGCTGTTATGTGTGAAATCTGCCCCCCCCTTTGCCCCCCCCCCCCCCCCCCCCCCCCCCGACATTAAAACAGGACGAGGCTCAGAAAACAAACAGGCTCGACTTGACTTTGATGATCCGTTCATGCAAATTGGAATCTGGCTCCAAAAGAGAAAACCGGCCGTGATAGATTTTTCATTCAGTCTGAATGTTGGTCTCCATCTGCGTGTGTGTGCGTGCGTGTGTGTGTGTGTGTGTGTGTGTGCGTGTGTGTGTGTGTGTGTGCATCCATTAGGCCTGCAGTAGCGGCCCCGGTGTGACACGCTGACTGTAATTGGCCCAGAAGCAGACGGGAGCAGCTTTCTGATGGTTGTTATTGTTTTGGATTGATATCTTCTGCTCCGGATAATCAATCCCACTCAGCACCCCCCCCCCATCTCTCAGCTCTTCACAGCGTCCGTGGGTGGCCTGCTCACGTTTCTTTATCGTCTCATAAAAGCGATCATACCGGCGTCTGGAGAGCAAAGCCTTCAGAGCGGCTGGAAATCTTTACTGTGCTCATAAAAACACACTTTCTAATAAAAATACTGAAAGCTTCAGCTCGGATTGACGACAACGGCGCTGGGAGCCACTGGAAACACAACTTTTTGAAAACGCTCCGACTCGGTTTCCGTGGAAACGGGGAAACTTTCCTGAAACGCGGCTGTTGGTCATGAGCAGGATTCTGCAACCTCGATACCAAAAGAGCCGTTTCAGTGACTTTCCCTCAGGCCCAGCAGTTCTGGAGCCATAAAGAACACTGGACTTTAAAACGAGGCGAAAGCAGCTCAGGAAGCTTCATATATAGGTTTGATATGCATACAGAGATATATCTTATGATGTATTTATGAAGTTAGGGTTCAGAGTGGTGAACATCTTGTTAAATTTGACCAATTTTTGTACCTGATTTTAGCAGTTTTGTTCCTGCTTTTGAGCTTTTTTGTTTAGTTTTGAAATTTCAGCCACTTTACCTCTTTTTAAACAGTTTTGTTTGCTTTTTTCTGCCATATTTCATTTTTTTATGTTTGATATTGGAGACATATTGGAGGTTTTTTTTAAGCTGTTCAATCATTTTTTTCCTCATTTCTTGTAGTTTTTGCTATTTTTCCCAGTTTTACTTGAACCTTTTTTGAATCCTTTTTGAACCAAGAGTGACGAATCGTATAATAATATAAAAATAAGTTCAATGTTTATTCAGGTATCACGTGGTGAAGGCTTCATGGGGCCGCTGCAGAGCGACTAAAGGGCCACATGTCCTTTTCAACCTGCACAGTACCTTATGCATGGAAAGCTTGTAAAGTTATCCCCGTGCACAAAAGAGGAGATATGCAAAACATTAATAATTATAGACCTATATCAATAATTAATTGTGTAGTAAAACTTTTTGAGAAAATTGTCTTTGATCCGTTATCTAATCATCTTGCCAGACATAACTTGTTGGCTCAATGCCAGTCTGGGTTTAGAAAACATTTTTCCACCTCTTCAGCTCTTCTGAAATTTACTAATGACATATTTCATAATTTTGACAATAGTATGTGCACTGGTGCTATTTTTCTCGATTTAACTAAAGCTTTTGATCTTGTAGATGACTATTTACTTCTAGACAAATGACATGCCATTGGACTTGATAGATCTTCGTTATTGTGGTTTAATTCTTATCTACACCACCGCAGCCAATCTGTGTCATTTCAAGGCACTCAATCTAATTTTATTGGAATTGATAAAGGGATTCCCCAAGGTTCCTCTCTTGGGCCTCTGTTATTTTCAATATTTATTAATGACCTACCACTTTGCTGCACAAAATGTGATATACATCTCTATGCAGACGATACAGTCATCTATTGTTCCAGACCTGTTATCTCAGAAATAAATGAATCCCTGCAGTATGATTTCGATTCTGTGCAACAGTGGTTGTCATATAATAAATTACTCCTTAACAAAACTAAATCATACTCTATGTTGTTTAAGCGATGGTGTATAGATACTCTGGAAAATAACCTTAGTCTACATTTTTTGGATTTCTCTCCTCTTGAACCCACAGACTCCATTAAATACCTTGGAGTGTGGCTGGAACAAGATCTCTCTTTTAAACGACACATACAAAACATTACTAACAAATTGAATTATCGTTTAAAAACACTATATCGATCTATAAACTGTTTCACTTTTCAAATTAGGAAAAGAATAGTTACACAATTGCTGCTTCCCATGTTGGACTATGCAGATATAGTATATTCAAATACGACTCAAACTTATTTGCACACTTTGGATGTTGTCTACAACAAACTCTGTCGTTTTGTTCTCCGCTGTCCCTATCTGACTCATCACTGTGAGCTGTATGAGCAGCTGTCAAGGCTTGCTCCTTCTCAGAGGAGACAGTATCACTGGTTACAGTTTATTTTCAAATGTATACACCTCAACTACCCAATTTATTTGAAAAGATACTTAGTGCCTTGCAGTACTCCTTATGGTTTACGTCATCATGACCAAATTTATCTGAATGTACCTAGAACCAGATTAGAAATTGGAAAACTAGCTTTCAGCGTAAAAGCTCCTCAAGACTGGAATAACCTTCCCGAACATATTCGCTCAATAAACTCAATTCAAATGTTTCGAAATTCTGTTTTCTCATTTCTTCGGAATGTCTGTTCATGTTTATAAGTTAGATATATCTTGACTGTCTCCACACTTCAAGGGGAGTGCAGAGGCTTGGCTACACTACTCTACAAGTCCTCACTTCCCCTGTCAACCCTCTCAGGTTTGGGGAGGGTTCTGGGTATTTCATTCCCCTCGGTCACCCTCTGCTCATTGGGCAGGGGGGAGGCCTGCAGCTGTGGATCCTCTGCCCAGCTCACAATAAACCCCATTCTATTTAGCTTTACTTACTTATTCATTTAGTATGCACTGATGCTTTTGTTACTTAATCCTGTTGTGCTTGTTTTGTGTGTGTGTGTGTGTGTGTGTGTTTTTTTTCCTTATATTCTTATATATCTGTGTTTTACCATCTATTTTATTTTTTTGAAACCAATGTTATGCTAAAAACTGTATTATATGCCAAAAACTGACACATTTGTAATATAATGGAGTCTGATGGTTCCATATGTCTTACTTTGTGCATGATGTGGTGGCGGCAGTGGCTGGGGAGTTGGTTGATTCACGACAGCTGTGTGTGTGTGTGTGTGTGTGTGTGTGTGCGTGTGCGTGGTTATTGTTGTGTTTTGTATTTTTGGTTTTGTTTAGTTCTCTTGTCAATTCATTGTATTATGACTATTATGGTTGGCCCTTTTTTATGCCATGCTCCTTAGGTTAATTGTCATTTCATTCAGAGGAACCCCTTGAAAACGAGATGATGCATCTCAAGGGGTTACTCCTCTATAAATAAATGTTGAATCTTACATGTGGCTCCAGAGCCGCAGGTTGAACACCGCGGGCCATGACCCTGACGGCGGTGGTAAAGTCTTCTGCACACGCTCAGCAGAAGGACAATGACAGCAACGGTTCCGTGTAAATATGAATCATTTCTAGAACAAAAACACCACAATGATGGATTTTTAATTGAAGGAGGTGAAAAATGAGCTTTAATCTCTGAAAACCTTTTCACTCATCTGATAACGCTGGAAAGAAAATTAAAGAAATCTCCTGCTTTAGTGGAACGTTTCCTGTAAGTGTCTGGATGTGGGTTTTGGAAAAGATTGTTACGTCCCACAAACTGCTGAGTCCAGCTGTTCTTCAGTCACTGGGTTACCTCGTAACTTCTGCTACGTCACTAGTTTGAATGGATGAAAAGTAACTAGTTACTGGGAGAAGGGGAGAATCTGGGAGAATCTTCATTTTTCAATAAGAAATCACTTTTTTGTTTTTAAATAAAAATATTCAAATTTCAGTAGAAATAGTGTGAAAGCTTTGGGTTTCATCGCCACTGTTTTGTGATTTGCTGCACATCACTTCCTAAATACAGTAACTTTTCCAAGCAGGCCCGCTGACAGCTTTTCCTGGGCCCGGGACAACTTACTGCTAATTGGGGGGGGGCGCAACAGACCCATTTGTGCCCCCCTGTCAGCGGGCCTGCTTCCAAGTATTGGAGATTACCGACTAGTTAATGAAAAAAAGTAGTAATTAGTTACTTGTAGAAGTAACTGAATCCAGTTCCTTGAGGCTGGATTTGCTCTGTCGTTCTACAGGAAAGATGGTGACGGAGCTGGAGACGCTTCCTCACTGCAAATTCCAGACCGGCGGCGCCGGGCGGCGGGTAGAGAGGGGCCAACGCCAGCGCCGCTTTAATTTATGCCTGGATGAATATTTCATGTCCGGCGTGGAGCGCCATGGTCCGTCTCTGCAGCGGCGGCGGGGAAGGGAGGCTCCGCCAACGCCTCCGTTTGATGGGGGTTCGGCTCGCTTCATCGTGAATCCCGCGTCCGTCACGTCGTCGCAGCTCCACCCCCGCCGCCGGCGCCCGTCCATAAGACCCAGAGCCTCACCGCCATCCGACACGCAGAGGAGGGCGAGGAGACCCGCCGTCCACCGACTTCCTGCCAGACGTCTGGGCGCATCCACCTTCTCCTGGAGCAGCTGATGGCTGTGGGGGGGCTCCGGGCGGGGGCGGCCGACCTGCCGACCTCCGTCACAGCAGCTCATTACAGCGAGACGTTCACACATAGAGGTCACTCAAGGTCATCAGTTAAACCTCAGATGCGTGATTGTGGACTGAGGAAGGAAACCTGGGAACAGCTGGAGGTCCAGAAATCCATCAGAACCACAAAGCGAAGCTTCAGAAACACGTTAACGTCTGACCGCAGAAGCAGGAGCCGCAGTTTGAATATCTCTCCTTTACTTTTCTTTATTTTAAAACCCGAATCCAAACGGAACAGCAGAGAGTCTCTGAAAGTAGACTGAATTATTATCGATTCCATCAGGAGTTCCGATCAGACCACATCGCTGTTCTTTGGTCCCTCAGCAGTTTACCTTCTGGAAAGCTGTGAAACAGCACCGAACCAGCCCTGAGACAATATGAGGTTTTTACCAGATGAAATCGCAGCGGCTGCATTTTGAAGAAGCTTCAAACACGAATCCAAAAGCAGAAATCCAGAGCGTCACATCCTCTCAGCGCTTTGCCTTCGTGCTCTGAAAGCCTCCGACTGAAGACTCCACAGACCAGGAGGAAAACCAGGAGGTGTTTTAAAGAAAAAGCCTCCAACAGAAGTTCAGTTCAGAGGTTTAAAAGTTGAGATTATCTGTTTGAAATCGTCTTTGGTGAAGCTCTGAAGCGTCTCCAGCCTTTGTCGTCTCTTTCTGGGGTTCATGTTTCTGCTGCGGCTGCAGTAAGACTCAGATCTGCTTTTACACCATTAACAACCATCAATAAGCCATTATTTCACTCCATCTGTGTGATCGGATCCAGGAGAGCAATCTGCATATTAATGCCGGCCGTTTTTTTTTTTGATGTTGAGTTTACCTGAGCTTCACTGGGGCGGTGGGGGGGGGGGGGGGAGTCAGGTGGAGCTCCATCCACATTTCAGAATAATGAGCTGCTGCATGACTCCCCCCGTTCACTAAGTGCAGCGGTGGCAAAGCCAATGAAAACTGTGAGGAAAAGCAATTAAACTGAGCGGCGAGCAGCTGGAGGGTCCGTCTGCTAAACAGCGTCAGTAAAACAGTCATGGAGGACGCAGCAGCGAGGCACCTGGCGGCGGGTTTCTCTCGCAGGAAGCTCAAACCTGCAGGGTTTCCTGGTTGTGTTGGAGGGACAGGGTGGAGGGGAGGGGGGTGGCGTGTGGGGGCGGGGGTTGGGGGGGGGGGGGGGGGGGGGGGGGGGGTCGGGGACAGGAGGTGAAATGGAACCCACAGCCTGAAAAGACGGCCGAGGTGCCGAGTGGAGCCTCCTCCTCTGTCCCATCACACCTGTTTACCAGAGGAGGGGCTGACGTCAGCCACTTCAGCACAATGGTGGCTGGAAGAAAGCAGCAGGTCGCTGGAGGGCGGGGGGCCGGGGGGGGGGGGGCTGAAGAAGCTCTCTGTTTTATTTAGCATGGATACTATGTTTTGGCCGCTTCGCCTTCGGCACAATAACACTTACGGGTTGAAGTTCCTGCCGTCCCCCCCCCCCACCAGCCCGGCTCTCATGCATCATATGGCCGCAGCCTCAAAGACATGAATTTCCCATCTATTGAGACTTCTCAGTAATTACCTCGAGGGGAAGGGGGGGGGGACGGGGAAGTGGGTACATATTAAAAGTGCCTGAAAAAGAAATACTCTGCATTCTTCTATCACTCTTCACAAGAGCAATAAAAGAATGAAGAGGAGGAGGGAGGGGGGGGGGGCGGGGGGGATGCAGGGGGGCGTCGGCTCTGAGCGGACATAAAAACGGGGTGCATTCCAGGAGAGTCGCTCCCCGGAGGGAATCTGAATAAATTAATCACAGCGATTGGCTTCCTTCTTCTGCTGCAGAATGCTGTCATCTAATTGGGCGCTGCCTCTGCGCCGCGCTCCGATTGGCCGGCAGGGAATGTGAGAACCTGAAGACCCCGGCCGGCGAGGCTGACAGGGGCTCAAAGGGCAGCTTCCCTCTGCCGGGGCTGAATGGAGAGGAGCTGGGGAGGCGGGGGGGGGGACGACACACACCATTATACAGCTACTAATGGAGCGGCGGATTTGGAGTGGGATAATTAAAACCAAGGGGAGGGGAGGGTGTGTGTGTGTGTGTGTGTGTGTGTGTGTGTGTGTGTGTGTGTTTAACGTGTGCATGTTCACATGTTGGTAAGAGGAGGAAAGAGCGAGAGGCCATGAGCAGCGAGGAGGAGAGAGAGGGTGAGAGGGGGGTGAAGCCCACCAACAAAAGCAGGGATGCGCCCCCCCCACCGCCCCCCCTCCAGCAGCCAGACATCTGCCTCATTATAGCCTGCACTTCACTGCATGCTGCCCTTTGTCTGCAGCTCCTCTGTTTGGGCACGGCGCTGCAGACCGGTGCTGCTGCGGTGTTTGCTTTGGACAAGCCGGAGACAGCGATCCGTCCCAGCAGACCGGGGACGGCTCGGACAGCGCCGTCTGGACGGTCCCGCTCAGCTCATCTGGACTGAGATCTGAACCTGAACCACAGTCACTGACACCAGTGGAACACACAGAAAATGAACATGTTCAGTGAAAGTTCATGTGAAGCTCCTGCTTCTTCGGGTCACAGCCCAGTTCCAGATCACCGGCACACTGCTGTAATCAACAGGAGTTTAGTGAAATAGCAGCTGAGCTGTTTCTCAGCTATCAGGAAAAGTCTTTCAGAACAGGAATCACTGATCCTCCCTTTAGGTGCACGTTTAACACTTTGAATGTAAACAGCCAGGAAAAGCTCTTAGCTTACAACATTTATTCAGTTTCAAAGGACGCGAGCAGCCTGACGACCTTTCACTCTGCGGTTTCTGATCATTTCCTCTGTTTTGCTGAAGGAATCCATTTCTCCACACAGGTGTTCCTCCGACTGCCTCCTGAATATTCAGACCTGCTGGGCTGCACCTGCCGGAGTCGACCTGCGTCTTCATGGCGTTTTCCTGCAGCGGACGTCACCAGAAGAGAAGACGGTTCTGATTCATTCCCACTGCTCTGAGGCTTTTCTCTTCGTTCAGACTGAAGGTACTGGAGGAGCTGTGCAGCAACTTTGATTCAGTGCTTTTAGATAATCGATTAGCGGGCAAGTCTAAGTTTTTTAAATGCTGAGTTCACCTGTTGCCTTCCCAGGATGCTCCACGGAGATCCAGTCCCGACCGTTCTCGTCGGGTTTCAGCAGAATGAGTTCATGATTACTGAGTTAATGAGGCTACCAGACCGGGGGTCTTCACATGTTGTGGGTCTGGATGCTTCTTAACGACGTCTTTAAGGGTCTCTGGTTGAATATCTTTGATTTCCTCAATAAATTACTGAAACTTTCATCAGACGTCATCAGAAACTTGACTTCCGTCTCAGTTTGGACTGATTTCTCTTTGCATGGAGTCGCAGGAGGAGCAGAGAAAAGCCTCCACTCAGTCTTCTCCACATGTTTCTGATTCCTGCTGCGCTTTTCATGCTGCGACAAGCCAAACATCCAGTCCTGAAGAAGGACCAAAGAGACGTGTTCGTCCCAAACGGAGGAGAACCCCAGAGAACGGAGGAGAACGGAGGAGGAGGAGAACGAAGGAGGGTTTCTGGTTCCTCCTTGTCCCGGACCGGAGAAGCGGCGGTTTGTTATCGGCTCCCGGAGCTCCAGTCGCCGGGGTTTAGTCAGAGGGGATTAATAGCTTTCTGAAACTCTAATTTTCATAACAGGCTGTGACAAGATAATCTGAGCGACTGCTGCTAATTCTCTGCACTAATTACATTTGCGGGGTTTGTGTGTTGAAGGTGTTAATGCTAATTAATCGCACGCCGCCTGCTCTGCTGCTCACATCCAGACTGAAAACCAGCTTCACAGCCGGAACTTTTCCGGCCTCTGAATCCGGTTTTCGGGTCGAGGACGGCCTTTAATGTCTCCGTTCAAACAAGCAGACCGGAGTCCTTCTCTCCACAGCCTCTCCGTGTTTCTCGTCGGTTTCGTGACGCAGATCATCTCCATCGACCCGAGGAGCGGAGGACTCTGGAACTCTCGGAGCCTCGTCTTCTCTGGTGAGGAATGCGAGAGCCTCTCACCAAGGAGCCAAACAAACAGCAGCACCGGGACAACCGGGTCCGCCCGCGCATACCAGCAGGGGCACCTGGTTTCAGCGCCGCGGCGCCGCACGCCTCCAGACACCGGGTCCCTTTCTGCCCCGGCGCCGAGGTGAGGGCGGCCTCTGAGAGCGCCGGGAAAGCAAACATGGAGGCGGCGGCTCCGCCTGGGAAAAGAACATCCAGAGCGCCGGAGAGCAGGGTCTGCAGAGCAAACAGAGCCGGGGGGGGGGGGGGGGGGGGGGGGGGCAGCAGAAGAGGGCTCCGGACCACTGGGGGGCGCTAGCACCACTGACCACGGTTTTACGATGGTTTTAATTCTGAATTAGTTTATTCCGAATTAAGTAATTCAGAGTATTAAACACTGGGGGCTGCGAAGCGTTCTGATTGGACAGCGGCCGGATGTGACCTGCGGTACCGGCAGTCACCTGACCCCGGCGCCGCCGTTTCTTTCCCTCTTTCTTCATTAAGTTTGATGCTACAGATTTAAACATGTTGGTATTTTTATGCTTACATTCTCTCTTTTCATTATATCATTTCTTTAAAGGCTCCTGTTAAATAAATCGTCTCTGGACGAGTTGAACCCCTACTGCTGGCCGCCATTTTGGAATATGGCGTCATCAGTGGCAGCTGGTGGTGGAATGTGTTGGGGGGGCTCACAAATGCTTGCATAATACCGATTAAATAGTTAACAGAGCTGCAAAAGCATGGTGTAAAACTGTCGTTGTGTCCTTGGGCAAGACACTTCACCCACCTTGCCCAGCATGAACGTTGTGAGAGTGAATGGTTGGTGGTGGTGGGAGGGGCCGCTGGGGCAGACTGGCAGCCTCGCTTCCATCAGTCTGCCCCCCCCCAGGGCAGCTGTGGCTACAGCAGCAGCTTACCACCACGCAGTATGGAGAGAATGAATCATGCAATGTAAAGTGTCCAATAAAGCGTGATATAAAACCAATGCATTATTATTATTACAAACGTGTTCTAATCCAACATCAGCGACTGCCCACAGGTAGCCTGCTGCAGCTGTCTTATTACCACTGCTGGGTGACATGCAGCCAAACACGCCTTCACTCAGCAACAACAAGTCGTCAGTCCTTTAACAGGTCGACAGGACCTACCTTATTTGAAAAGAAGCTCACATCGACGCCTTTCTGGGATGCAAACAGGGTAATCACCTTGTCGGTGAAGTCGGGTAACTTTTGGATGAAGTCCCTCTCAATAGACTAGGGTGACCATTCGTCCTCTTTTACCTGAACATGTCCACTTTTTACGTCCTGTCCTGCGTCCGGGCGGGTTTTTAAAATTCAAGGAAATGTCCGGGGTTCATGTTTCTCAGCACCTGAACGTAAACTGACCAGCGCTTTGCTCACAGTGCTGTGATGCTTTGTTGTGCGACGTATTTATGGAGAGGCGGCCTTGTGAGCCGATCTGCGCCGCGCACTCACACACACACACACACACACACACACACACACACACACACACACACACACACACACACAGACGGAGCAGACGGTGCTGTTCAGACATCGGAGCGCTTCTTCTTCTGTGGTGTTTCACGGCGGATGGCATCATGTCAACAGGCGCATTGGCGCCTCCTATCGCTATAGAGTGGATCAGAGAACAATCTAAATTCTAATAACCCCGTTAAAACAAGGTATGAGATCAATGCATTCCGACTGTTTACAACACTGTTTATGGAGAACTGATGAATTCTTTCTCTACTTAATTCGACAGCGGAGCAGGAAAATGCCGAAGCTTAAGAGCAGCTTCTCAGATGAACTGCAAAAAAAATGTTCAACATACCGAGATGAAAAAGAGAATGTAGAAGAAAAGCAGGATGGAGAAAACAACTAAAGATTAAAAGTATATGTCCTTTTTGTTTGTTAAGTTAGTATTTTGGTGAGACTCTTATATCCTTCTGTCTTATTACAATTATTAAGAAATATATGGTTGGAACTTGATTTTCTAACAGAGGAGTTCATATTTAGAACATTATTTAATATTTGTAAAGAACGTAAGGAGCTATTATTTTGTTCCAAAAGTTTTTATATTTCATTTCATTTTGTTAAAGCAGTGCGTTTCGCATCATTGAAGCATAATAAAGCATGTTCATCAACCTCCGAGAAGCCTGTCTGAATGTGTGTCTCCAGCATGGGCATGTATACCAGCCGCCCCTGGGCCTCATCACGAGGGAACGAGCAGAACGATTGGAATAAAGTCGAGGTGGAGTAGAAGTTACACGTAATTCTGCTTTAGAAGGAGAATCAACCGGCCACTGTACTCAGAAGTAAGTTTCATTTGGAATAAAGATTTGATTTGGGATTCGGCGTTCACACGGTCGTTTTAAAGCAGAATTAAAAGTCTCATGTAAACCGTCATGTTGGCAGAGCCCCAAAAGGCTATAAAAGTTTTCTGCTTTCACTTGAAAACGGGACCTAAAAATAACCGTCTTCTTGAGATCCGACATTTTGGTCATGTGACAAATCAAACCCACCAATAACTCACAAGAACTTGAGGGTTTTTCTCCTAAAATGATCAATACTGACCCAAAACCTAATGCTTTGTGTTTCCTCCTGAAGCCATTTCTGTATAAATGATTCTTAGTAAAATGAAAGTTTGCCTGCTACAATTTAAATAAAATAATAATGAAAATGATAATCAATTATAAAGACAGCAAAAGTCAGCTTAAATTATGTAACATTTACAGCAGAGTTTCTGTTTGCCTTCGGTGGAGAATCACAGGTTTTTAATGCCATGTGGGGACCTGGGTGTGTGTGTGTGTGTGTGTGTGTGTGTGTGGGGGGGGGGGGGGTTCACTCGGTATTAACTCAGAGCCGGAGGACAGGGTGTCTGTATATCCAGTTCATCTCGATGTTTCTTGAGCCTCTGCAGGAATCAGACTCTCCTTGTGGAGAATGTGACTGATTGACTCAGATATTTTAACTGGAGCATTTTACATATTTTATACAGTTACTGCCTGGATTCTGAAAAAAAGAAAACAGCTTTCAGCTCATAGAGAAAGTTATGATGGTAACTCACATCTGAACTTTGGGAAATAGGCGAAATCATTCTCCTCACTGTAATTCTCTCAGAGAGCAGCTTCAACGGAAGAATAAATCATTTTCCAGACTTGGCTGTATCCGTTTCTTCCAAATTTAACTAAATCTGAGATTTAGAATCAGGACGGTGACCGTCGTCAGCTGAAGGAATGAGACACGAGCAGCCAGACCTCTGTCCTGCTGCTGCAGTGCCGGACAGGACAGGTTAAAAAAGAAATAAAGAATTAAGAAATAAGTCAGTGTGAATCAAAGAATACATGCTAACTTGCTAATATGTGCTAATCGTGGTGCTAAACATGAACTCAGTATGTCCAGAAAGTCACATTCAGGAGTATATACACTACCGGTCTAAAGTTTAAGAACACCCCATTTTTCCAGTGTTTTTACTGAAAATGATGCTGTTTAATGTCTCATTGCACTCAGACGTCAAAGCATAGTACAAGTAAGCAATTGGAGTCAAAAAAGAAATTATGGAATCAATTTATAGACCAACATGTATTCTAAACTGTTGACTCATCGGAGTAGCCACCTTCGGCAGATCTAACAGCTGAACACACACGTTCTGACATTCTCTCTACAATAGAAATCAAATGTTCTCCAGAAAGTTCTTCCCATGTCTGTTGCAGAAGTTCCCATAAATGTGTGGCACTGTGGTGCTTTGCTTTCACTCTTCTGTCCATTTCATCCCAAACCAGCTCAATGGGGTTTAAGTCTGGACACTGTGCTGGACACTCCATGTTTCAAGTTTACCAGCTTCTTCTTTTTTCGCAAGATAGTTCTGGCATAGCTTGGACTTCTGTTCTGGGTCATTATCTTGCTGTGAGACGAACCCCTGACCAACTCGACCCATCCCAGAGGGTACTGCATGGCGCTGCAGGATGCTGTGGGAGCTGGTTTGGTTCAGGGTGCCTCTCACTCTGAACAAGTCACCAACCCTGGATCCAGCAGAACAACCCCAGACCATCACACTTCCTCCTCCATGTCTGACAGTTGAAGCCACACACTGTGGAAGCATCCTTTCATCTGCTCTCCGCCGTACAAACATCCTGCGTGATGAACCCAAGGTTTCAAATTTTGATTCCTCAGTCCATAATACCTTTTTCCAGTCTTCAGTAGTCCAATGGCAGTGTTTCTTGGTCCAGGCAAGCCTCTTTGTCTTATTCCGACGTCTTAGCAGTGGTTTTCTTGCTGCAGCTCGTCCAGTCGAACCTGCAGCTCCAAGTCTTCTCTTCACAGTAGAAACAGAGACTTTCTTACTGCGACCACTATCAAGCTGTGCTTGACGCTGTTGTCCTGTGAGCCGCCTATCGCAAACTGTTGGCTCTCAGAAACTTGTCCTCTGATTCAGTTGTGGCTTCGGGTCTGCCAGACCTCTTCCTGTCAAAGTGTGCCCCAGTTTCTGACTTCCTGTTGATGGTGAAGGAAACTGTCCTGACACCTTGACTTTCTTTGCAGTTTCTCTGTAGGAAAGACCTACATTTTTCAGTGCTATGATGGTCTGTCTCTCTTCACTGTTAATTGCCTTTTTCTTGCCATTTCTGTAGCAACACACTACTTTCTGCAGTACAACACTGTTCAACTGATGCTCACAAGGGTCTGGCACCACACTGTGTTCTGACACTGCTTCTATGCTGACAGAGGGGCTTGTTAGTCATCCAGCAAACTTGGAACACCTGTAGGAATTAGTAGCACCGGCTTTTTAAGGCTTGGTCACCCTCCGCTGCTGCAGGACAGCTATCAATCGTTAACCCATTTTGTGTGATTGTTCTGAAATGTGCTCTGTTTTTCAGTTTTGGGTAAACTTACTTTTTATTTTACCCTCTGGTAGTTCACCACTTACCGTTATATCATTTCAAGCTACTGATTGGACTTGAGTGACTTGAATTACAATAAATAACTGGAAAAATGGGGGTGTTTTAAAACGTTTGACCGGTAGTGTATGTAGAAGTATATATCACTCAAGACATAATGATCGGCATCCAAAACATCTTTCAGTCTGTCATTATTAAGCCTTTAATGTGACCGAATTGAAAGTAAGATATTTTAAAAATGTTTTCAGGAGGACTGGTTTGTTGCGTTGGGAATGGAATGTAAAGTTGAGTCAGAAGCAGGATGGTGACTGTGTTGAATTCAGTCGCTTCAGATGAAACATGCGGTCGTCTCCAGGTTGGACTGGACAGTCGGCGTTCCAGGCTGTTTCCAGCCAAACAGATCTGTCCACTCGTCTCGAGAGGAAAACACGCCGCCCACTCACTTTCTTTTTTTAACCGCGAACCCCGCCCTCGCAGGCGAGCTGGCTGCTGCCATATTCCACACGGCTGCAGCGCCGCAGCGCCGGCGAGGGGTGCAAACAGATGGCCGACGGCGGACCGGCGGAGACGTCTGGGACCGGGCGGCAGCGCTGGGAACGAGCCCGGGGGATTGGGGGGGGGGGGGGGCATGGCCGGAGCGCAGGCCGGGTTGGTCAGGACTCATTCATTCCGCCGCTGGCAGAGAACCAGCAGGTCGGCAGATCCAGCGGCCCTCACAGCGCCCCCCCCCCCCCCAGATGGCAAACCACCAAAATCATCCCACAGCCCAGAAAGCAGGGGTTTTGTTGGAGCACCTGGACGAAGGCGTCACACTTTGATCACTTTGTCGCTGTTTCTTAGATGAGAGTTCGGTTCCAGCTCCTTTCTCGTTTGTTGCAGAAAGATTTCCACACAAGCCTCTCGACTGATGTGGAAACTGAGGAGGCCTCAAGGTGATTTTTAACCTGTCTTACCAGGAAGTCCCATGAAATGAAGATCTTCTTAGCTATGGTTGAAACTAGCAGTGATGCTAAGTACCGATGTGAGTACTTGTTAAATGCCATGAAGCCTGATCCATAGGAGGGCGATCAGTCTCTCCGCTCTAAAGCAGCCAGCCTCTGAACTTCACATGGAGTCTGAGCATTTTCAAAAAGTTGTGCTTTAGTGACTCTGAGCACTATCGTCAGACAAACATCTCCAAAACACAACCAAACGTTCACATTTTCACTTGAAGCCCTGTGTGAACGGGATCTGAGACTCTCCCAGCAGTTGGACTAGAAGATGGTCCAAGGCGAGTCTGATCTCCGCGGTGGAGGCGGAGTTTTAACTTCCCAAACCGAAACCCTGAACTGTTTCTTTGTGTTCAGTGAAGCAGCAGCGTGAGGTTTAAAGCTTCTGTCGTCACTCAGATCAGACCGACTGTTTCTGGGTCACATGGCAGGAGAGCAGAGTTTATTAAATATTGAACTGAGCTGTAAATCAATATCGAATCAGCGCATTTCAATACATGGTGAGTGAATGTCGATGCCTCAGAGGGGATGTGAAGTGTCCATCCCTGCCTGATTCATTCAGATTATGGTGAAGTGCTAACCAAACGGGTTAAGAAGCAGGGTCCGGTTTTCCCCGTCAGGAGGTTTCTGCAGTCCAGGAAGATGCTCGAACCGCTTTTCCTTCCTCTGCGTCTGTCTGAGCCCGACTGAGGCCTGTTAAAGTTAATCGCTCTCCACCAGCACAGAAGCCCAGACAGTCCAACTCCAATAAAACCCAGCAAATTCCGTCCCGGCGCAGGAGAGGAGGCAGCGAGGAGCCGCTCTGCTATTGGGCGCAGCGTTCCCGCCTGACGTCATGTTCGAGCCCTATGGAACACCTGGAGGAGGGAGGCGGGCTGCAAACGGGCTCCGAGCGACGGAGCATCGTCCGGGCCGGCGTCCAACGTCCTGAGGAGGTGAGACCAGTCCTGTCTGCTGCTCCTCAGGCATCTGTCTCCGTTTGCTCCGTTAGCCGGAGAGCCATCCAGCTCTCATCACCGCCACCGCCATGTTTTTAAGAAGTACAGAACATTTTGTGTTCATTTACGGGTCATGACGGCGGCCTTCTGTTGGACATCCGTCCAATCAGACGAGGTTTATCACCCCCTGAAACCTGACAGATGTTTAACTGCTGGGTTCATTCTGGATAAAGGGGCTGGAGTTTCACTCATCACGATTAATGAAAGACAAAAACATAATTAAAGCAACTAAATTTATTCTAGAAAAGGTCAGCCCTGCTTCACTGCGTTCATCTCATCCTTCAGCATTATGGAAGTGGATTATTACTGGTGGGAACAGTCATTCAGATTCATCCACCCAGAGCCTGTGTGTGTGTGTGTGTGTGTGTGTGTGTGTGTGTGTGTGTGTGTGTGTGTGTGTGTGTGTGTGTGTGTGTGTGTTCCAGAGCGCTCTTCTGAGTAGTGACATTGATGCTGGCCGGGGAGTGAATCGCAGACTCCCAGGTCACAATAGAACGGACTGATTTCTGTTCTTCTATTGAGACAATCAATCAGAAACAAGTGAGGAAAAAAAACCACAAATGAAAACATTCAGACATATTTTCACACAAATGATCAAAACAAGTAACAGAAATTACATTAGAAAAGATAAAAACTTATAAAACTGATTAAAAAAAAAACTTCATACTGCCAGTCTAATGTCACCCACTGCAGAGTAGAATAGAATAGAACAGAATAGAATAGATAGAACATGTGTGATTTAAATCTCCGGAGTGTTTGTTGCTTGTTTCTTCACTTTCTTGTTTATTTCATGCTGTAATTCTGACATCCTCTTATTTAGTTCCCATATTGTCCACATGTTCTCTTTAAATATTTATAATTCTTTATTTAGTATTCTTTAACATCTCCCATCCTTATGGATATTCATATTATTTAAATATTTAATACTCTAATATTTACCGTCTCCGTATCTTTTGTGCAATGTGAAGCTGCTGTGGTAAAACCTCTGTGGGATAAATTAACGTCTTTTCCATCTGATCTAAAATCTAAACAAAATAAACAGGATGCTATTGATGAAATGAAGCGATTACCAGGTTTTTAAAACTAATTGAACGGAAGTCTATCGCACAGCAAAACATAGTAAATAATGATTACCATCTATGAAACAATGAAATATCCAAAATTAAAGAGAAAGGAGCTACAAAGACTTGTTTTTGTGCATCTTTTTGCTTCAGAAGTTTTTTATGACACGATGCATCAGAGTGAAACGTGTTAGACTCCCCTGCTATCGACCGTCCACAGGAATGAGACGATCCGTCTCATGGGGCCGTCCTCTCGATGAAAGTCCGTTCTGTGGTGTATAGATGTAAAGATGTCCAAATGGCGGCTCCGGAGTCTCTGGAGGGGATTTAAAGTTGGTGAAAAGTAAACGGCAGCCGTGTCGAACCCTGCTGGAGGAGCAGAGGTTTGGCTCCTGGTCCTGGTCCTGGTCCCGGTCCTGGTCCCGGTCCCGGTCCTGCTGTCAGAGGGTCCAGAGGGCTGGACTGGAAAAGGCCGGCTCAGCATCACCGGTTCAATCCATCTTCTGCACCCTGAGTGTTTAGACAGTCCAGCCCAGGATGGGGGGGGGGGGGGGGAACAGCCAAACAGCCTCCGGTGGACCGACTGGCTCAGTGACAGGACCTCATAGCTCACCAGAACCCAGAACGCCCCCCCCCCTCCTCCCCCCTCCTCCCCCCACCACCCCGGGCAGGCCTCTGCCAGGCAGCGTAAATGTTTAGGGTCACCTGTCGCACAATGGAAAACGAAAGCCATGACTCTCACTGTGTGTGTGTGTGTGTCTGTGTGTGTGTGTGTGTGTGTGTGTGTGTGTGCGTGCACTTGTTCTGGTTTCACCCCGACCCACAGGGACCTGTTGAGAAAGAATAAAGTCCTCATAAGGAAAATCATTCAACTTGTTGGCGAAGACTTGTGTCAGGTTTGATTTACTCTTCACAGCTTTTCTGCAGGAAACGAGTCCAAACAGCGACGGCAGGAGAACCGCAGCACCTTGTCAGGGAACTAAAACCCTGCAGCAGGGAACTAAAACTCTGCAGCACCGTGTCAGGGAACTAAAACCCTGCAGCAGGGAACTAAACCCTGCAGCACCGTGACAGGGAACTAAAACACTGCAGCAGGGAACTAAAACCCTGCAGCAGGGAACTAAAACACTGCAGCACCGTGTCAGGGAACTAAAACACTGCAGCAGGGAACTAAAACACTGCAGCAGGGAACTAAAACACTGCAGCACCGTGTCAGGGAACTAAAACACTGCAGCAGGGAACTAAAACACTGCAGCAGGGAACTAAAACACTGCAGCACCGTGTCAGGGAACTAAACACTGCAGCACCGTGACAGGGAACTAAAACCGTGACAGGGACCTGGATTCACCTCGAATGGTGGAGCCATCAATGAATGGACTCTGTATTGACCAAGTTAATTCATGTCATCTTCAGCAGAACCTTTGGACACTACATTTGTCTTTGTAAGGGAACCAATTTCATGGCTCACAGGGAACCAAAGTCTCCATAGCGAGACTTTAAAGTCAAATGGAAACCTTTTTTCATGGAGAACTTGATCTGAAGTCAGATTAGGTGGAGGTTTGAATGGAAACTGGGGTTTTGCTGGTGATGGATGCTTTTCAGTCTGAATTAAGGCTCCAGAGAACAGAAACAACAGGAAGTCTCAGAAGGTACGAACAGACGAGTGTGTGTGGATTCAGGCTTTCCCTACATTGCAGGGACCAAAGCCAGTTTGTCTAGAGATATGAAGACGTGTTGCATTGTGGGAACTTTAACTGAATTATTGGCGTTAGCGTCATGTCCTCTGAAGGTCTGGACTGATACAGTTACCTGCGTGTGTGTTTGTGCGCAGCCCAGTGTGTCCTGAAGTCCCTGCATGCGTCTTCAAGCTTATTGCGTCTGGATTGTTTATTCAAGACAAACTAAAATCCAGCCAAGCTAAATAATTGTGAAAAGTGTGTTTAACTGCGCTTAAATCTCCCCGCTGGACGGAGCGTTCCCTCCGCCGCGATGTTTGTTCTGTATGTCGTCCTGTATAATTGCCCGGTGTGATCCATGTGTGCCTTGCTGCGTGCGCCCTTAGCGGATGTGTGAGGGCCGGGGTTTCTCAGAAGCCGCTGGCTGCTGGTGGACAGAAGCCAAACATGTCTGTAAAGAGCCACATTCCTTCGGCAGGCAGAAGACGGGTATCTGTGACGCGGACGCCGCGGCGTTCGGACACCACATTAATCACGGCTGCAGAAAAGCCTCAGCGCTGCACGTAAACAGCGTCCTTCACTCTGCAGCCCTCCAGGTCTCGCTTCAGCTCAGGTTCATGAGCGTTAGCCTGATTTTTTCATGAGACTGTGCAGCACAGCGGCTAACAGACGGAGTCCTGCATTTATTGATGTCGCTCTAAAGCAGATTTTCATTTTTTACTCCTCATGAAGATGTTTTTTAAACATTCAGAGTGATTGGATTCCTCAGGGTGCCTCAGCGTTTCAATGCACAACACTTTGTCATGTCATTTCTTAATTATTCCAATATATGAAGCACTGTGGAGAATCTTTCTGTTGCTTTTCTTCTCAGGCATAATGAAGACTTTGTAAAGGAGGAAGCTGCAGTAAAATGAATGGTGGAGAGAAACACACCACCTCCACAGCAGGGAGGCTCAGTGTGACCCAGACTGGAGGACCAGACCTCCGATAACCTTTAACTTGAAGTCACTAAAAGTCATTTAAAGAAAACCTGTTAAGATGCAAAGGCTACAGCATGTTGAAGGATTTGAAATAAGAATGAACATGAAGAAGAAAAGGACATTTGGTCGAGGAATATGTGGTAATTCAGTGATTTTACTATTAAAGAAAGCTAATTTTCTTTACAGAAAAAAGAAAAAAATGGCAAAATAATGACCAGAAGGGAAATTCTTACTTTCAAAGTTGAATGTATTTAAAATCATCTGGAATTATTCTCATGTATCACATGTGCATCAAAATATGTCCTGTAGCCCCAAAAACAGAGGATCGCAAATCCCTCCTGATTAATGATCATTTAAAGTTTTTAAAATAACAATGTTTTTTTTTTTTTGTTTTGTTTTTTTTGCGAGAAACCATTGACCCATTTCACCTCAAAATAAAAATCAGAGGAAAACATTCGCCGTCCCTCGCCGGCAGCAGCTGGGATCGGCTCCAGCCGCCCGCGACCCTGAGAAGGACAAGCGGTAGAAAAAGAAAGGATGGAAGAAAACATTCGAGCTGGAAAGAAACCCGGTGGCGATGTTACTTCCAGACAGAGGAAGGTTTTTTCGTTTTATCGTCACAGATTTGTTCTAAATCCTACATCAGTGTGTCAGATATGGCTCTCAGAGGAGGTTTGAGTGATTTCAGAGCAGAACCGGTGAAGAAGTGATGGATGAGATGTGTGAGAGGATGAAGGAGAGGATGAAGGATGAAGGAGAGGATGAAGGATGAAGGAGAGGCTTGAGGTTCCGGAAGACGAGCGTCGCCACTCTGGAGCTTTAACTCTTCTCTGAAAAGACTCTCAGAGCGGCGACGGCCGCAAAACCATCCGGATGAATATGACCCTGTGTGTGTGAGTGTGTGTGTGTGTGTGTGACTTTGGCCCCCCAGGGAGGCCCTCTGACCCCCGACCCCTCAGTCTTATCACAGGACCGTTTTTCCGAGGTCGATTCAAAAGCCTCAAACTGCATAAACAAGCTCCAGGGTAAATGTGTGTTTGTCGCCTGCAACTCACCTTGAATGTCGGCATTGAGTTGACAGAGTGAACGGCCCCGTTGTGCTGCGACCCCCGACCCCCGACCCCCCCGCTCGCTCTCACCCCGCCGCGACCTTCAGACATGGAGGTGGAGAGCGGCCGGTCCGTCCGCAGAAGAACTCCAGGAGACAAAAACTCTAAATCCTGAAATCCTGCAGCGTGTCGAGGCTCCAGACACGTCGTAAACACAGACTGAGCTTTTCCACTCCCTCTAAAATTAGATTTTTTTTATTGAACTAATCCAACAAAAGTAACAAAGCCACACAATGAAGGCGGAGAATAATGGCTCTCTGTTAGCTTAACGACTGAAAAGAGCCGCTTGAATCCAAACAGTCAGGTGTTATGTAACTTCAGCAGCTCGCAGCTGTTCGGTCAACAAGAGACGCAGAAAAGGTGAATAAAAACGAAGCGTTGGGACACAAACGGATGTCCGGTTCTACAGAAACGACGGGAATCGAACAGCTGATCGACTCTGATGGTTTCCGTTGTCTTCAGATCCCTGGCTCAGTCCAGTCGCCTGGTGGAGGCAGATCTGAGCGGACCAGACGTCAAAGACAACGATCCGCTGCAGAACCGAGGCAGGACCCAGAAATGCATTTCCATGAGCCCGAGCCTGTAATTCAGGTCGCCTCGCGCCGGTTTAACCCACCGAAAGGGAAACGCAGCGTCTGCCTCTTTGTCAGCAGCTTCGTCAGAAAAGCTGAGACGGAGAAAACTCGGCTTTGAAGCCTGATTGTCTGGAAGAGTCTCGAAGTCTGAGAGAGAAAAAAACAAGTGTTTGACATCAAAAGGCTTCAATATTGATGATGAAACAATTATGTAATGGGAGTTTTTCTCTCAGCTGCCAGAACTTTGAAGTGAGGCTTGAAAAATGTCTGCGGGTCGTTTTCTCTGCATGAATCTGTTCTGCTGTGATCCTCAGCTGGAGACTCACCGAAAGAAACACACGAGTCCAGGAAACCTCCGAGGCGGTGAAATCTTATGTTCCCAGTGAGCGGCGAGTAGAAATATCCACATTTCAGGCAAAATAACACAAAAGGTTTGGATTATTTCACCGCTGTTATGACATTTAATCAAATAGCAAATATACAAATATGTAGATATTAGTCCACATTAACTGTTTGACTCATTTTCTGATGATCAGAGGGAGGAAGCTGCAAGAAAACAAGACGAGTTTTCGAAAGAGGAGCTGCTGCTTTTTAATGACAGCTGTAGACTCGTGCTAATCCTTCATGTTGCTGTCAACAGGGCTGAATAAAACGAAAACAGCCACTGCAGCAGCTTCGGACCATCCAGATCCAACAGGTCATGAAAGGACAGAGAGACAGCGGCTCTGCAACAGTTTTCAGACATGATAAAAATAAACAGAAACAGAAACTGATTTCTGATGTAATGACTAGTTCTACTGGCTTCACGTCCTGATTCATGACAGCGATGGTTAAAATGACCTGAAACAGCAGAAAGACTCACTTTTCACAACAAGCAGGAAGTTTGAGTTCATCCTGAAGTAACCTCTGAGCGGCTCTCCCGCTCCCCGCAGGCCGGCTAATGGAGAATTCTGCTCCGTCCTGCAGGCTTCCTTCAAAATTAATCCACATCGCCGACTTTATTAATTTCTCGCCTCCACAGAAAGTAATAACCGGACCCAGCAGGTGGCGCCGTGAAGAGCCGAGCCTCAGATCAGCCCTGCCTGCGCTCGGAGTCGGCCGCATGGAGACTCGGCCGGGAGGAAATCGATCTGGAATCTCCTTCCTTCTGCTGCGATTCGTCAATCTGAATGAAAGTCGTCATCTTCATATGTTCAGACGAGAATCACTTTCTCTTCTAAAAACTGACTGAAGTTTTGAATGAAACCTGATGTAAGTTTCAATAAACATAAATAAGTCCTGCTCGACTCAACAGATCTCAGGTTTTTGACAATCCGGTGCAGTAAAGTGGACCAAACTTTAAAAACTCGGCGTTCGGCTCCAGGTCAGACTCCTGTTTGTCCCGAAGTGGAGTTTATAGCAGCCGAGGTCTGAATCCTCTGTGTCAGAGGCCGTTTCATCAAACACAGCTAACAGAAAGCACATGCTTAAATACATGCTTGGAAAAGGAATTCGCAGCATTTTTTTTTTTTTTTATTATTTTTTATTTTCGCAGAGCGGCCTCTGCTCGCACGGATCACGCTCACGTACACACAGACGGAGACGCTGCTGCCGCGGAGGCCTCGAGCAGACCGGCGTTCCAGCGGTTTCTCCCCGCTCGCCGCTCACTCTCGCTGCTCCGCTCTCTGGAAGCAACACTCTATAATTTTCTCCAAGCCAGCTGAGGCTCCATTTTTTTTTCCAACCACTAATTAATTATAATTCAGCACAGTTTGATGCAGTCAGGCCAAAGGAATGCCAACGGAGCCTGCATGGCGAGGGGAGGATGGAGGCTGGAGGATGGAGGGATGGAGGAAGGATGACTGACTGGCTGAGTCAGTGAGGCTGGACTGACCGGAGCAGTTCATCGCTCCGGTTCATGTGTTCACCAGCCGGAAAAGTTTTGAAAACGATGTTCGTTTACAGGAAAACAGCAGAAGAAATGCTGAGGAGGATTTTTCAAGTTGGTCATTTTGGGGATGAAACCAGAAACACACAATGGAGAACACAAACATTCACATGGACAGAACACCAAGCTGGATTGTTACGATGGCGACTGTCTAAAACCACCAGGACCAGGAGAATCTGGAGGAAAACATGTTAAACAAATGTGCTGTCTGGTGAAGCAGTCGTGATAACTTTTTAATAAGGCCTCCACATCGCTGATAAAGCAGGAATTAGATAAAGTAGAACCTAATCGACCAGATGGGAAAACGATTCGCCTCCTTTAAAAGTCACACTAAACAAAGATGCTTTTTTTTCGTGGTTTTGTAGGATTTTGGTTTCAGTGATTGACTGAAATGAGTTGTAATTATGGATTTTGTGTTTATTCAACAAACTCAGAACAGTGATTATGTTCTTCTGTTACACAAACACTGGGAACGTTTGTGCTTCTGCCGGAGAGCCGGACGGCTGGGAAACCGAACGCTTTGTTCACTGCTGCCGTTGTGCAAATTGCAGGTCTGCGAGCGGAGTGTGATCGACGGTTCTGCACGCCATTGGAAGAACGTTCTGTGTTTGTACAACCAGAAATGGATCCTGACAGGAAGCTCCGTGGTTCTGCTGCTGATATTCACCAGAGGAATGAGCTGCAGCTTCATCAGTGAGCAGCTGATGCTCGGATACAACCTCCTGTTCAGAGTCAGGACATAAATTCAGGCTGCATTATTCCAGCCGATCACAGAGGAGAACATTTCCTCACCTTCAAGCTGAAGCAGCTGAGGGACGCTCAAAAGGCAAGAGAATCAAGTGAAAACTGCAGATGTGTTCACAGCTTTCTACAACCAGCTGCCGGGGCGGAGCTTTTCGAAAAGGCTCGGCCTCCATTCTGAGTCGACGGCGGATCACCTGGTTCAGGTCATTTCAGGCCAGATGTTATTGAGTCGCTGCTGATCGATAACGGTGGAGAAGACTGATGAACTTATGTTCCCGTCGGAGCGAGCCAGACTGAACTGATAAAACACATGTAAACAAAGTTCTCTGGGTTAAATGAAAAAAAAAAAAAAGATCAATAAATGCGTCGATAAACTCATCACATTAACTGTCTGAAGCTCCAGACTTGCTGAGTTGATCGTCTCACTGCAGCGGAACACAGATCGGTTCTGTCAGATTATCGGTTCTGTAGATAACCAGATCTGTCCACATTTCAGCGGAAACTCACGGAGCTTTATGAACATCTTTCTTTCCATGTGGAGAAGCACATTTCCTTCTGTCTTGCCGGATCCTGTCTGAGCCGTGAGGACGGAACGGAGATGACTGGTCTGAACCCGGAGAATCAGCTGCTCGCTGCGCCTGTGTTCAGAGAGAGGATGAGCTGAGGCGCCCGGAGGAACGCTCGGCGTTCTTCTCCTCCATCACTCACTGAGGAACCTGCGCTCAGCGGCCAGGAGCCCCGGTTCGAGCCCGGGTCGAGCCACGTGCTGCGGCCCGTCGGAGGCTGAACCGAGCTCCAGGTTTTCTGGTTGGAAAGCTGCGACTGATTTGATCTACATAAGTCTTAATGAGACGCTGCAGTCAGGAAACGTGCAGCGGAGTGAACGCTGCCTGGAATCTCTGCACATCCAAGCTTCGGCTCTCATTTCATTTCATTTCACGCACCGTGCAAACGCTAAAATGCATCCTCGGAAATATTTTGAAAACCTCGAGGATGTCAAATAGTGCAATTTGCATCCTCTGAAGTTGGTGAAAGAAACGACTTTTCCAGCAATCTCTCATCCTCGGCAGAGAAATTACAGACCTGTTGTGTAACGGCGTTTACCAGGAGACGAATGTCGACAGAAAGTCGTGACGCTTGATTTAAAGAAGCGTTAGACCCGGCTGTCGGTTCCACGCCGCCCTACCCAGAGTGAAAAATGCCCCGTTTGCGGCGACGCTCCCTCTTTGTTGAGACAGATTCCCTCCCCGGTGCAGCAGAATGGGCCGTGTGGGTGGTCCGCCGCTCCGCCGGGCGGGATGACTTGTTTTGAAGACGCGGCGGCGTCAACGCCGCCGCGTCTGCCTGGAGTCGGAGACGTCACACACCGAGGAGTGATTTATGAACACTTTCTGTTTGCTCCACACAAACTCTCCTCCCTCAGATCCCCGCCGCTCGCGTCCCGAATTATCCTCCGTTCGCTTTGATTCGATGAAAAAGAGCAGCTCCACATCAAAACGTGGCGGCTGGACACCGCAGAGCGCCGCACGGCTGAGCTGCAGCTTTAATGACAGGCCTGCAGATCGCCGCATCGCCCGGCGGCTCGGAGCAGAAGGGGGGGGGGCAGGGCGACAGGGACGACGCTGCTGCAGGAGGCCCGGTCGCCCAGAACCGGACTGCAGAGCCTGGACAGGCCTGGACAGGCCGGCTCTGATCTGCTGCTGTCAGGGACCAGAGCGCCCCGCACAGATCGGATCAGATCCACAGGCCGGGCGGGAGTCCAGCAGCGGCACGTTTCTGACTGAAACTCTTCAGCTGCCACCAGACCCTGGCTTTATGCACTGCCGTCCTGATCAAGCACGTCACGTTTCAGAGTCTGGACCGGGAGCCCCGCCCCTCTGCAAGCCGCCATGTTTGTTATCGTCCATCTGCATGTGCAGGGGAGAGCCGTTCAGTCAAACGTTTTCAAAAAGTTCCACCTGGGAGCGTTTTCAGAGGTAAAGAGGGAACCGGATCACATCAAACGTTCTGCGTTTTAATGTGAAATCAGAGTCTTACTTTGAAAGCTGCTGTCTCAGCTTGTTGCTTCACTGAAGCTTCTGCTGCGTTTTCAGAGGTGAAGCGTTCGATCCTCTCTCCTCTCAACCTGCTCAGCTCATCAGTAACCTGATCCAAAGCTCCCTGTAAAACTCAGGCATTACGAATCGCTCCCAGCTCAGATGGATCGTGTCTCAGTCCCGCCAGAAAGACCTGATTATGCCGTGTAGAAGCCCATAATGTAATAACGACCCATAACGTAATAAATTTGGCTTTTTTAAAATGTAATAGGCCCATAATGCAATCACTGACCAATAACGTAATACAAGTCCTGAAACTATAACGTAATAACTTTTGGCCAATAACGCAATGACTTATGACGTTATTGGCTGGTTATCACGTTCTGGGCCTGATGCAAAAAGAACCTTTGAAAATGTAATAACTGAGCCGATAACGTAAAAACCAGCCACGAGTGTAATACATTTGTCCTTTTTGACAAAATCAAGGACATCTTTTGGAAGAAGTAAGGACCATTATTAGTTGGTGTGTGTTTTTATCATTCAAGTTTTTAATAACATTGTCAGTTTTTCAATAAACAAACCCAAGAAAAATAATAATAATAAAAATAAAAGAAAAAAAAGTTATTAAATGGCAGGGTCAAGACAATTTAATGACAGCAGAGTCTTGTTTTTTTAAGAAATGACATGAAAAAAGTCCATATTTTGTTGGCTTTGTCCTGGATGTTATGCACCTGAATGAATGTCTCATGGGAAGCAGCCTCAGTCATCAGTTTTATCCAGTCCTCAGTTTTTGGTCTAGAGGCTCTTCCAGAGCCGCAGAATTAATCTGAGTGCCACTACACATGAAGCCACCACAAAACCAAACATTTCCTTCGTAAATGCAGGAGGCATGACAGTCTTATCTCCCAGCACACTGCTGGGATTGGTGAACTAGTTCATTTTTCCAAGTTTTTGATAACCTCCAACCAAAATGGAAAAACCACAGGACATTCCCAAAAACAGTGAAGGTATGTCCCAGAATCTGTTCCACATTTCCAACGTGTATCGCTCTGTACCAGCCCCATTTTAAATAGCTTTGATGGTGTAAAATAATAGCGGTGAATAGTTTTATAATGAATAAATTTGCTCCAACATCTCTAGTTGCCCAGCCAAAATTTGAAATTATGTTGCTCCACACCTCTTCACTAAATTCAATATGTAAATCCTTTTGCCAGGTAGTTCTTAGACCATCACATATTGTGCCTTTATTACTCAACAAATTTTTTATAAAACACTGATGCCGACTGCAAATTTCCTGGATTATTTAACCATCACTGCAATATATTCTACAATTCTACAGTTTCAGTCAGCAGACGCTTTTGTCCAAAGCGACGCACAACACAAGCAAGAATACAGACATAAGAAAGAAACCATTAGCAAATGCTTCAACCGCGATCGGTCAAGGGAGTTGCCATCAAGTTGCAGAAGAGGAGTCACTACCCCCCCCCCCCCCCTTTTTTTTTTTTTTTGGTCAACTTGCTCAGTGGTACATTGGTGCTGGGTTTTAGACCTCCTGACCTATTCTACCCCAAAGATGGAGTCAGATTCAGTCCAGAGGTGTTCTCTGAACAGTTGAGTCTTAAATTGTCTCTTGAAAGTAGAACGGGACTCGGCAGAACGCATGTTGTCTGTCTGTAACCGATTTAAGCTAAAAGCCACGCCTGCACTACTTCTAACCTGCAAGTATTTCCAAAAGTCTCCCTTGTCCACCAAATTAAATGTTTCTTTTAACAGACTAAATGACATAAAGTTATTATCTCCATGCAGATGACCTATTTTATGCACCCCTTGTTCAAGCCATTTATGCTACAAAAAGGAGACTTTCCAATGCGCACTAAAGGAGTATTCCAGACCGAAGAGTAAATTTGTTTATGTGGAGATATTCCTAACATTTTATGGGCTTTTGCCCAAGCCCATTGTGAATGTTGTAAAACTGGGTTCTGTTGTATTAAATTTATTGATTTTTGTGAGAGTACTTGGATGATATTAAATTGATCTGCAATTTTCCTTTCAATATTAACCCACCCTAAATTTGAGCCCCCTTTCCAATGCCTCGACAATTTGTTCATTTCAAATGCAAGATTATAAAGTTCCAGATCTGGGAGAGCCAGGCCTCCACAGGCCTTCAGAGGTTTAAGTTTTCTTCTCGCCCTCTTGCTATTCCACAGAAATTCCTTAATTAGTGAGTTCTATTGTTTAAAAAAGGCAGCACTTGTTGTTATTGGTATCGTCATAGATATGCAATTAAACTGTGGAGCCACAAGCATTTTGATGGTACTAAAGACTAAGATTTAATCATTTAAATTTATCCAATTTTGTTTTCAAATTTTTTAGCAATGGTTCCATATTTATTGAGATTTTATTAGTCAACTCTGAACACAACTTCACACTAGGGCTGTCACGATGTCAAATTTTCTCTTCACGATTATCATGGGCAAAAAAAAAATATCACGATAACGATATTATCACGATATCAGCAAAAATTTGGTAAATGGACTACACTTGTATAGCGCTTTTTACCCTGCATGACAGAGCCCAAAGCGCTTCACACTGCAATATCACATCACCCTTTCACACCATACTGGGTGGTGGTGAGCTACTATTGTAGCCACAGCTGCCCTGGGGCAGACTGACGGAAGTGAGGCTGCCAATCTGCGCAATCCAATCCGACCACCTCCAACCATTCACTCTCACAACTTTCATACTAGGCAAGGTGGGTGAAGTGTCTTGCCCAAGGACACAACACCAGTTTTATGCCTGCGGGAGCGGGGATCGAACCGCCAACCTTCCGGTTATAAGACGACCCGCTCTACCAACTGAGCTACTGTCGCCTTTTTAACTAATAATGGTACAAACGTTTAGATTCATCTTTAATTTTATTTTTGTTTGTTTTCTCTCTTTTCCCAGATGAATTACAGTCAGAATACCTGTCAAATGAGGTGTTGAAACAATAAGAGAACAGTAACTGTACAGCTGCATACCCAAAGTGTAGTTACACTCCACTAATTAAAATCTGATGAACTGATTAACAGAGGATCCACAGCAGAGGCGTCATTTACGTCGGGTTGGTGGGTTATGAAAACCCTCGGGCCTGTTGGGGTGAAATCCTGTCCCACCACCACACTGCCGAGAACTTTTGTTTGTTTGTTTAAATCCGAGGCGGAATGAGCAGCAGCTGCTTCTCTCCAGCCAGAGGCGCCGCTACTGGCTAGGGCCCCGAGCTGAAGGGGGCCCCGAGGGACGGCTGACACCAGTCAATTTCAATGACAAATTTAAGGCGCTATGCTCGACGTTGCAACGACAGCGTGTCGAAAATCCCCCGCATGGGGCCCTTTTCCGAGTACTCCCCGGTTAGTTGCTAGAAGGGGGCCGGTGGAGAAGACGGCGGATATCAGCGACACAACTTGAAACCCCCCGGACACATTACAATGACACGTCTGGAACCTACCTAATGGGGCCCCACTACTACCCGGCTAGCATCAACCTGCAGTCAGTGTTGCTAAACGCACCTTCTTCGGGTTAGGATAGAGTGTCTCGCTGTCGCTGTCGGCCACCGCCGACATGTTTAGTTCACTCGTGATGCTCGCTAACTGGGAGCCACGCTAGCTAGGAGCCGTGCCGCTAACGCTGCTCTGCTGTGTTTATATGTGCGGGGGGGGGGGGGGGGGGCTGGGGGGGGGGCTGTAGGAGGGACACGAAGCAGGGCGGAAGAACAGGAGCGGATTTTGAAAATACACTTCAACACGTTTCAAGTGGCACTAGATCCTCTTTACGATATTATCATGTGCGCATTTTGAACACGATATTGAAATTTCATTTTTTATTACCACGATTATCGTCAATACCGGTTTACCGCGACAGCCCTACTTCACACCAAGATATTTCATAACCCACGGGTACCCATCCGAACTGGAACGGAGAAAGAAGAACTTGGAAACATCCCTTTGACATAAGCATAGGTTTTGACTTTTGCCAGTTAATTTTGTAGCCTGATAGTTTTGAAAACATTTCCATTGTGGATAAAACAGGAACTGAAGAGGAAGGATCTCTAATAAAAAGCAAAATATCATCAGCATACAGAAACATCTTATGCTCTCCTGAACTGTGTAGAACCCCCCAATGCTCTTGTTAATTCTGACTGTGGCTGCTAAAGGCTCAAGGAATAATATGAATAACAGGGTTCTTGGATCACCCTGCTTTGACCTGCGCTTCAGGCTAAACAATGGTGACACCAGTCCGTTTGTTAAAACTACCTCCCAAGGATCAGAGTAGATAACACTCACCCATCAAATTAAGCAATAAATTGGTGTGTTTGCTTTTTTTTGTTTTGTTTGGTTTTTTACTGTAAAGGGCTGCTGGAGGCAGCAGTGGTCTTTAAAAGCTGTTTGCCAAAGACAAGTTGGAGTGTTTTTCAATGTAGAAAATAATTTGAATTAGATTTTTTTTTTTTGGAATGTTTAAAGGTAAGAAAAGGGACCAGTAATCCTCATTATTTTTGCGCTCAGGCAAATATGTTCAGTTCTATTGTTC
This sequence comes from Salarias fasciatus, assembly GCF_902148845.1. Classification (NCBI taxonomy): domain Eukaryota; kingdom Metazoa; phylum Chordata; class Actinopteri; order Blenniiformes; family Blenniidae; genus Salarias; species Salarias fasciatus. The sequence goes on from NW_021941256.1 coordinate 145,026, forward strand.
AGTTCAGGATCTGAAGTTGTTGAGACCAGAACTCAATTTTGTTATTTATTGTTTAATTTTATCTTGAAGAACACAAGCCATAAAAATACAGTAGATTTAAGGAACAACTGTCATGGAGTTTTAATAAAGATTGCATTTTTCATGACAAAAAAATTGTGCTTTTTTGAGGCACTAACTGCTATGCTATACGCTATTACAGTCAGTTATTATGTTATTTGCCCATAACATTGCCAAAAATAGCAAATGTATTACACTCTTAGCTGGTTATTACGTTACGTTATCCAGTTATTACATTTTCAAAGGTTCTTTTTGCATCAGGCCCATAACGTAATAACCGGCCAATAACGTAATAAGTTATTGCATTATAGGTCAAAACTTACTACGCTATAGGTTCAGGACTTTTATTACGTTATTGGTCAGTTATGTTATGGGTCTATTACATTTTAAAAAGGCCAAATTTATGACATGATGGGTTGTTATTACGTTATGGGCTTCTACATGCCGTCATATAATTCAACATATAATCAGCCAAAGACTGCAGGTCTTCAACAAGACCACATGTCTTTAACGCATGTCTTCAACAAGGAGGCGCTTTCGCCACAGAACTCACAAAATATTCAGGGCTCGCTTGATTTCATATTTTCATTTGAAAACTTCATGTACGAGGGCGTACCCAAAAGTCCCCGGAATTTGGTTGTAACTTTTTATGTATTACATTTCAAAATAAAACACCCCCATCGTCTTCAAAATAATCTCCATCCGCATTCATGCAGCGCTGTCTCCCACTTCACCAATGTGTCGTCAGACCCGTGCGAAATTGTGCCATTCAGGGCCGGCTGCGATTTTTCTGTTACCTCCTCCACATCTGCAAACCGCTGTCCCTTCAGCTGCTTCTTCAACCTGGGGAACAAGAAAAAGTCACTGGAGGCTTCATCTGGCGAATCAGGCGGATGGGAGAGGAGATTCATCTCATTCTTCTCCAGAAACTGCGTGAGGCGCAGCGCCGTGTCCGCTGGCGCTCTGTGGTGGTGGATCAACCGGCTCCACTCCGCCACGACGCTCTGCTTCCTCCTCACATCCTCACGGAGCGTCTGAGGACTTCCTGTAGTAGTCCTGGTTTACAGTCTGACCTGGAGGGACAGACTCGCTGTGGACGAGACCCTGGACAGCCGAGAAGCAGCTCAGCATTGTTTTCACGGCTGAGCGGACCTGACGCGCCGACATCTGGCCCTTCTCAAACCCCCGGACCACTCATGGACCTGAGTCTTCCCCAGAGCAGCATCCTGTAGGCTTGCTGCAACAAGCTGAGAGTTTCTGCTGCGGTTTTTCCAGCAAAAAGCAGAATTTAATGTTTGCGTGCTGCTCTGGCTTCCCAGTTTAATGTCGCCATTTTGGAAAAAATCACAGACCGCAGCGGCACTCTGTTACTATAAATGGCGCCTGACAGGCGTCAGGGTCACTCTGGGAGCTCAGCTTTTTCACAGATGTGCACGAGGCTTACCTGCAGCACATCTGACGGCCAGGAGTCGAAACTCACCATCATTAGCATTTTATTACCAAATTCCGGTTTCTTTTGGGTACCCCCTCGCACAGCTCAGTGGAAAGTTGAAAAATCTTACTTCACATGGGAGCGGCCATTTTCCCCGTTGCTGTGGAAACGTTATGAAGCAATGTCATGTGACGTGAACGTCATCAGAAAGCTGAACTCAATGAAGGCGGCATGATGAACCCAGAAATAATAAGAAGATAGAACCTCTTTCAAAAGGAGCCATTTCACACCGGAACCAGCGATGACGTGACCTGAAGGAAACTCTGGCTCCGCCCATCTCTAGCAAAGTAAAGCTCTGGCTCCGCCCATCTCCAACAAGCTAAAGCTCTGGCTCCACCCATTTCTGACAAAGTAAAGCTCTGGCTCCGCCCACATAATTTCCTCTTCTCTAACAAAGTCTAGATGATCCTTACAAATTTGAAATAGATTTTATCCTGTAAAAGTTTTAGGATTAAAAAAAGGATCAAAATCAGCCTGATGTTTCTGAGAACGTTCTCCTGAAACCGGAAGACATTTATTTTGGCTCCGTCTTCACGTCAAGCTGTTGTCAGATTCATTTCATATTGGGAGCAGGTGCTGTTTGGTCGTCACCAGGGAAACAGCTAAAATTCAGTGGAATTCTTTATTAACCTGCTAATCTTCCTAGTAGCACATTTTTAAAGAGAAAAACTCTATTTTAACTTTTCTGGTGGAGATCAAATATTATTATGATTTTATCTGTTTGTCTAAAAGTCAGAACGCCTTGAAGTCGTTACAGATCTGATTGTCTGAAGCTGATCTCCTCTCCGGTCTTGACCCTGATATTTGCAGAGCGTTACTCTATACTTTGTCTTTTTTCCTCTCTTTTCTTTTCCTCTCTGTCTTATGTTTCCATTTTATGTTTATTTTTTGCTTCGTATACGGTAATGAAAAAAACCAATGCATAATGAATTCCACCAATCAGTCTCATTTGCCAACAAAATTAAGCCCAGAGGACCGAGCAACATTTACGAGATTCACGTTTCGCGTTGGAAGCTCTTATTTTAACAGAAGTTAAAATGTTTTGTAAAAGTACACATTTTATTTTGTTGTTCTATTTAATAATTTTTGCAGAAATTGTGGCGTATTCTGTTAGTTAAGCTAAAAAGATGAAAGCTTTCTGTCATGTAATCTGCTTGTTTAACACAGGAAGTCATTAGAAATGACCTTTCACATTAAAGTACCATATTGAGAACGAGGCGTTGAGGAATCACTTTTTTCTAATTCATCAAACAGCAGTCTTTGCAAGTTCCCTCAATTTCATTGCATAAAACTGCATAAATATCCTTCATTTTTTTTCAGAAAACGTGCTGCATCATGGGATTTTTGCCCTCAACAATAAAAAAACCTCCACATTTTCCCGTCAGGACCGATTTGCTGTTTGGTCACAGCGTCACCGGCAGGGTCTGCGTGCTGAAGGGCAGAGAGCTGAGGACTCTCAGCTGGTGAAGTGCATCAGGGTGTCGGTGGAGCAGTGGGAAAGCCTCCCGCCTGCACATCAGCTGGTCTGCTGCAGGATCCGATCCCTTCAGGTCCGCTTTGGTCCAGTTTGGTCTGACGCCGACCTGCGTCCGTTCAGACGTCAGTCCTCACGCCCTGGGTTCCTGTCGTCTCCCAGCCGGTCTGGACGGATCGGTCTGCCGCGGCACGTTGCGCCACAGACGAGTCCATTAGATGACTCAGACACATTAACCGCCGCTCCCGCCTCACACGCCCTCTGCAGCCTGAGTGGGCTCGGCCGTTCGCTCTCTCTCTGTTTGCCTTGTGAAGACCCTGCTTTGTCTCCGTCCCCCTGCCAGCTGAAGACCGAGGTTGAAAAGACAGCTGGACGTGTGTGAGTGAGAGATTCTGCTGTCCGGTGAGGAGGTTACCTGCTCTCTGCTCTCTATTGGCTGATCGGCTCCTGCCCGGGCAAGTCGAAATTAGACCACAGAGGACGGAAGAATGTGAGATCTGAATCAGGACACCGCAGCGACCACAGTGTGAGGCACGCCCGGTTCGCCCGGAGGAGGCGTGGTCCGAGGACCACTGGAGTCTGGATCAGGGTCTGGATCAGCTCCGTGTGGGCCTGGGTTCCTCACATCCTGCACAAAGTGGTGAGAAAAGCAGGTTTCAGCTGTTCACACCAGAACCGTCGGCTGAAGGACTCAGCTCCACGGCGGTTAGCTAGCAGCCGGACGGCGTCGCCTCGGGCGCTAACGCGTCTGTCAGTCACCCTGTGAATCCAGGAACGTGCAGCCGGGGTTTCGGTGGAGGTTCCGGTCAGAAGCGCTGCGTTTCTGTCCAGTTGGAGCCCGGTGAAGCAGAGCGAAGGCGGTTCAGCAGCTGGATGCCCCCCCGCCCCCTCCGGCCCGGGGGGCGGCGGCCGGGCCGTGGGCGTCCTCACCGCAGGACGGCTGTTTGTCTCCGGCCTCTCTGAGTCTGTTCCCTCCCTTCAAAACAACCCCAACAAAACAAACCCAGGGTTTTTTTTTCCTCTGATGAGATTTTAAAATGTCACGGTGACTGTTTTTCGGTTTATTTTGTCCTCAGTCACAGTTACTGAGAGCTTTTTTATATTTTGCTGAAAGATCTGGAAATGATTATTTTAAGCTTAAATTTAGCTTCGTGTTTTCTCTTGCGAGACTGTAAAAGCAGCAATTATTCTCTGCTCCGTCTAGTTTTTTTTCCTCGTGAACAGAAAGAGCCTTATTTGAAGGTCTTAAATAACACATGTGGACATTTCTCTCAATTACAAAACATGCAGATGCCTCTGAGTCCTCCCTCTGTTTCTTTACTTTTATAGATAGAAACACACACCCAGTTAGTCTGCAGTAAACCGCCTTTTATTGGGAAGTAAAACTTTTTTCTTTCCATCAACGCCGAGCCACTGCTGCTGCACGTCGGGGGGGTTTGAGCCGAATACCTCCACCTCGGCTCCAGAGGAATTCATCCGTCACATATTCACAATCTTCTCATTGTTTTCCCTGAAACTCTCTGCTTCACTTTGCCAACTCGAAGCGGAGCCTGAGCTGAATGTCCTGAAGGGAGAAGGCCTGGAAAGGCGGCGGGCGGCGCATCAAGCCAGCAGGCCGCTCCTGTCGGCAAAACAAGGTGCGGCGCTGCGACTGCAGGATTAAGACGAGCTATAAATAGATCCCATTTATACTGCGGCTGCCAAAGTGAATCATGTGGGAAATGTGCCAGAAGCCGTCTCCCAACACTAAACGGTTTGACCTTTTCACTGTTTTCAAAACTGTTCATGCAATCAGTAGAATCAAAACCGAAGTTTTCATGTTGCTGTTGGAACTGATTGCAAAAAATATAATTGTTTGTTCTGAAAAAAAAAAAACACCTGAAATGACAGTCAGAGGAGGAAGATGCTCCATTATCTGGATGTTAGAGGATTTTAACTCAAGCTGAAAGTCAGTTGGGAGAAAATGAGACAGCAGCTCTGGAGCTTGTTTTGACAAAAAGTAAGTAAACTTTGAACCTAAGTTACAGATTACATTTAGTCAGTTACTCCCTCCCTCTAATGCGTGAATCACAGGAATCACTGAACCCGAGTCCGACAGCTTAATGGATCAAAAAAGATTTACTCCCAGCTTCCACTTTTTAAATGATTTCAACGGGAGAGTTCAGTCCTGTAATTTAGAATAATTACTTTGAGCATCATTTTCCCTCTGAGAAAACCAACAGTTCATCTGAATTCCTCGAACAGGCATTTCATCATCATCAATCACATGGATCCGACCGCAGGATGAAGACACTGCTGCAGTCGGGAGTCTGATGCTCCTCCAGACGTTTTGGATGAGGTTCATCACGATGGCCCGGCGTGTTGACTGCAGTCGACTCTCTTCTGGGTGAGATAAGTGATTTGTGCGCTCGGGGAGCAGAGCTGGAGTGTTTTCACATTAGTGACTCAGACGGCGGCTGAACCGGGTTCGGCCATTTCAGGGGATTATCCCAGACCGGCACACGAAAATGAAAGGTTCCCACCTCTCCTCCTCCCTCCTCTCCTCCAGATTGTTGCTTTGTTGTGTTCCTCCTCCCACATCCTCCCTCCCTGACCTTCCTCTCATCCCTCCCTCTCCGTTCTTCTTCTTACCTTTCGGCCCACATCTCCTCTTTTCCTCTGAACTCCCTCCTCCTCCTCCTCCTCCTCCTCCTCCTCATCCTCCTCAGCCCATCAGCTGCAGGGAGGGGGGGTGAGACAGGAGGGGGGGGGGGGGGGTGAGACACACTGGCTCAGGAGCTGTTTGTGGTGCCAGGCAGACATATTAAAAAAAATAAAACTGGAGGCTTGGACGGGAAAATCCATTAAAGAGACTTATTCAAATCTAATGTGGCAAATATTGCTTCTGGGATCCCTGAATAACGTTGTTATTAAAGAAAAAAAGAAAATCAGCAGGTGGAGACAGAAAGTTTAACAGGCGGGAAACAGAAGACGTCCACGTTATGAGGGAGCCTGCTGTGTGAAACGAAGCGTATGAGCAGACGACCTGCGCATGAGTCCAACTGATCCCCGTTCAGAGGATCCGTTTAGTGTCTGCTGGTGTTTCTGGAAATCACCCTCAGACCGGAATCCCTGGTTCGCTCCAAACCAGGCGACAAGCAGAGACGAGCTCTCTGTACACCTGTTCAGTCACTTCGATCAATCAGAGTAATCAGATCAACGTACAGCAGCAAGCAGGCTGGGTCCGGGTGCTGGAGGTGGACAGACAGGTCAGAGGTCACAGAGAGACTGTCAGTGCAGGTAAAGCAGATCAGCTCCTGGATTTCCGTCCCTGACTCACCTCATTACCTCAGGATGCAACATTTTTCAACAGAAACTGGTGAAAAACAACGTTAACGGAGAAGCTCCACCATCACACGACCTCGTTTCCGTCTCCTCAGGGTCATCCGGGGTCACAGGACCCAGGAACCTGGATGAAATGAGACCTTTCCGGGCTGACCGGAGCAGCAGGAGGCTCCTGAATGGTTCTGCTAACCAGCATTTTTATTTCTCCGCTAAACAAGGTCGGAATGTAATTTTAAAGGTTTACAAAGACTTGAACAGCAGTGAGTTCCTCATGAAACTTTACCAAGAGAGTTTAGTCCAGACTATTCTGTTATTGAGTCTGAAATGTCTCCCGTGTGTCTCCTCTGTGGAACCAGGCGTCCGGAGCTCCTGCCGGAAGAAAGAAAAACCTTTTTATAAAGTTTTAAGTCTGATATCAACAGTTAGCAACAGCGCTCAACGGGAAAATGAAAACAACAACCTGAATCCGCCATGAGGGTGAGCTAGCTGGCTGCTATCAAGCCATGTGTCAGGAGGGGGTTTGGAAAAACACCCACAATGCAACAGTTTACCTGGATTTAACAGCAGAAGGTTTAAAACTGGCTTCATGATGAGATTGGAGTCTTTTCCTGGAATAATTATTTTATATAATTATATAATTATTTTATTTTCCTATTATTATTTTACTTTGAGATTTCATAAAAAAATACTCTGTCCATTCAGTTGTGGCTGAGATTGAAGTGTGTGTGTGTGTGTGTGTGTGTGTGTGTGTGTGTGTGTGTGTGTGTTTCATCAGGTAAGGATTAATACTGGTTGCCATGGATGTGCATCTCATCAGTGTCTGTAGAGTCTTTATGTTGCTCAGTACTCTGTGTGTGTGTGTGTGTGTGTGTGTGTGTGTGTGTGCACTCTGACAGCACCGGCAGCGTCCGCCGAGGTGACGGGATTTTAATTTGCCTCGCTCGGCCCGCCGTCTGGCAGCATGTGTTAATCGCCTCGACGCCACTCGAACCATTTAACAATAATAACGGAGCGATTTAATAGAAATGAATTAGCGTCATTATTCGGCGCGATGCTGCCAATCCAGGCTGGGGGGGGGGGGGGGGGGGGGGGGGGGGGGGGGGGGGGGGCTCGCTCGCTCCTCTGAGGTAAAGCCATACATGGAGAAGTGACGGGCAGCTGTCAAATAGAGGGAAGAAAACAATACTCACACACACACACACACACACAGTCTCGTATTTCTATCCTTGTGGGGACCGTCCATTGACTCCCATTCATGTCTAGCCCCTAACCCTGACCCTTACCCTAACACTAACCCACACCACAACAAAGCCTAACCCCTAAAGAACGTTTTTACACTTTTACTTTTTTTCAGTAACAACAACATGGTCAAGAAAACACTGTTTCTCCTACTTAGGACCGGAAAAAGGTCCCCACAAGGCACGTCGTTCCACGTTTTGCTATCCTTGTGGGGACATTTGGCCCCAACAAGGATAGAAATACAAGAACACACACACACACACACACACACACACACACACTAAGACATGGCCGGTTGCTTCCAGAATAAGCGATGATTGGTTCACCAGTAAAAGCAGGATGAAGGTCGTTTTAAACAGATTTCTGCTGAAACGAGTCCAGATGACTGAATTTCAGTTTGATTGAAGGTAAAATATAAAACCAGAGACACACTTTCATCTTTTCAGGGAATTAAATGGAATTAATCTCAATAGTTCTTTCGGTGACTGATCAGTGCTTCCCTTCTGTTGTTTTTGTTTTTCTTTCTCAGAATACTCTGATAGTGACTCTGAGTTGCTGCTCGGTGTCGTTTTGCCTCTCAGCATGTTTCAGTTTCAGTAGAAACCCCTGATTTCTGAACCTTCTTGAGGGTTAAAGGTCAAGCCTGATGGGATCCGCAGGCAGACGTCTTGGCTTCGTGACCCTCTCCCTGAAGTCTGGTACGGTGGAAGTCACTTTCGAAAGTTGTGTTTTCAGTGGTTCAGAGCTCCGTTGTCGTGGAAACGAACCTCAAAATATGCCAATACGTTTTTGTTTCCACTGGAAAACGTGGTGCGAAGTGACGGCTGAGATTCTTCACTTCTTGAGAATAACTCACTGGAGTTCATATTGAAATGTGAACATTTCAAAAGCAGTCACCAGAAACGCTGCAGTTTGCATGTTCTTCCATAAGCTGCTGCAGTCGTCGAGCCACTCATCCATCCATCCATCCATCCTCCCTCTACGCCACCAGCAGGGTCAAAGTTCATGTAATAGAACAGCATTAAATCAGATTGAAACCAGCACTGCCTGCATCGTTTCCCACGCCGCTGCCCGTCCTGCTGGACGCTCAGCGTGTCCTTGCTACTCTCCAGCAGCCTTTGTAACATTCTGTTTATCAGTGAAAGTTGTCCAATAGCTGAAGGGATTGTTTTTTTTCTCTTTTTTCTCTTTTCTCTGTCTGCGATCGTGTTTCTGTAATGACCTTTGACCCTGGCCTGAAGTCTCAGGAACTGTTCAGAGATGATGCAAAGACACAACTCTCAATTTAACCACTAACTTTTATTTAGAAATGTGCTCCGGATTCTCGCAGGAGTTCATCGTGTTTGTTTTACTGCTTCAAGCTTCAGTTTCAGAGAACAGAAGGAATCAGGAAGAAAAACGTCTCGAGCTGCAGAGTCACTGAGCCGACGGCTTCAGCAGCAACGTGACCATTAGTTTCTTTTTTAAATAACTCTAATTAAAAAGTTTTATAAAGTCACGTGTTTGTTCACTTCCTCTCTGTTCTGCCCACAAGTCTGCTGTTAGCATTATCTTTACTATTTCCCTAAACTCCTGTTTAATGGAGACTTTCTTCAGAACCAGACTCAGAGGAGACTTTCCACAGATCCAGATTTGGTTTTTTTGTTGTTGTTTTTCAACAATAGAAACAGTTTAACATCCTACAAAGTCTGGAGATAAATCATTCAACTGAGAATCTCAATATTTCCCTGTAGAAACATGAAATCGTCCAGTTTAAAGGTTTCAAAGAAGAAGAGATGAAATGCTTCAGGTGAAAACACGCTCAGAGAAATGTTGATTGTTGCTTAACAATGAGTGGAAACCGTCCAGGCTTCTGGCCTCGCGGCCCAGGAGGCATTGCTTCATTGTCCCGTTACACAATAAGTGTTGTTGAGCCTGAAAACGAACCCAGACGGACTCAGCAGCGTCTGGTCTCGCTTCACTTCCCGGGATTCGCTGCTGTCGGGTGAAGAACGGCGAACGTCTCGGCGGAGGACCGGCGGAGACGCTTTGCTCTCCTCTCAGAGTGTTTTCAGAAGCTGAACACGACGAGGTGCAGATTACGGCGCTCCCGTCTGGAACGCTGCCACGGCGTCGGAACAGTGTTGTGTTGTTTGGGCCGCAGCTCACTTTGTCTTCATCGTCTCTGTCGCGCCTCATCACATCTGCCGCCGCTCGGATCTCACACGGAGACTCTCCGCCATCGTTTCTCTCCATGAACTGGGTAAAAGTGAAATTACCTGAGCAGGCATGGCTGTGTTCGTCCTCCCAGATTGTCTCAAACTGTTTTTTTCTCCTTGAGAGCTGAAATCAGACGGAGGCAGGCTGGTCTGGTGCTCGTACGCCGCCGAGCCTCTCCGGGCGAACGGAGGCGGGTGCTTTTATTTCCGTCACCTCTCGGGTATGCGTCCAGGTTGTCGGAACAGGTTTGTGCTCCGGTGCTTGGCAGCTCGGCTCTTTCGGCTCAGCTGCCGGTGATTAATGAGCTGTCAGCGGCCGGGAGGCTTTAAAAGACGAGCTTCCTGGTCAGGAGAGATAATTACTGCTGATCACTTCTGCTGTCTGTCTGTCCGTCCGTCTGTCTGTCTGTCGGCTCGTCGGTCTGTCTCACCGTGTCCCTGCTTGCCGTCTGGCCGCCTGCCAGCGATGCTCCTCAGTAAACCCTATTTAAACCTTCCTTCCCATCATTTGCGACTTGGCATTGCAAAACATGAGCGATGGCTTTAGTTTACAAGAAGCCACTGAAGCCTCTCCCACAGTTTACACATGCAGGCGGCAGAACCTGTTCACAGAAAAGCTTCTCACTCGGCACTGATTGCCACATATTCAAACAGGAAGCGGACGATTCAAGAATCCAGGCAGCAGCGAGTGCCGACACTGGGCCGGCGCTCGCTTTGAGACGTTTAGTTTACACAGGATTGTGCAACAGGACAAATGCAGGTCAATATTCTGAAGGTACTGGAATACTGACAGGTATTTTCTTGCATCGAGATACATTTCATGTATAAACAGAGTTCAGGCTACAAGAGAAACAATATTCAACGACACGTAGTTATGAAACATTACATGAAAGAAAGGAGGGAAGTGAAGCAAAAACCCTGGAAGACGAGGCTGTCTCTTGGGCGGACTGGAGCCGTGATTGAGGGATCGCAGACAGAACATCAGTCGAAGCTGATCCACAACGAGACGACCTGGACTCAACGGGTTTCTAACTGAATCAAAACAGCTGATCCATTGATTGAATAAGACAACCGGGACCCAGTGAGTGCAAGCAGTTCCTTAACCCCGGGCTCCTGCCATGTGGAACCGGCCCCCAGAGGAGGAAGATGCTCTATAATCCCGATGTCAACATTTTTAAAAGCACAAGAAGAAGAAGCTGCAATAGAAACGGTGGCAGTAATCTGCTGTCGTGCAGCTCTTAGGAGCGAAACCTCATGTTCTCAAGCTCATCTCAGCTGATGTGAACACAGGCTAATGCTAACGCTAGCTAAAGCGGAGCAATATCCAGGCAGCAGTCAAGAGGACTGAGTTAGTGAAGGATGAATGAGGTGCTTCTCCTGCGAGAGTTTAGTGAAATAGTAACCATCAAGACAGCATCTTCAGCTAACATGATTTCACAGAGATTTATCTCCAAACTGAGGACTGCGTCGACCAGTGGCTCCATTTAACACTTTTGTCATCATGAATGTGGGATATGAAGTGTTTTTCCAGGATTTCTTTAATTAGTGGCAAACTGTACTCAAACTGGCAGCACAGTACTGCGTGGACGTGTGTTTTCTGTGGTGTTTCAGTCTTTAGGCGCCTCGGAGCTGCTTGAAGCTCTAACAAAACATCCCAGAGTAGAGAAAGACGGCACCGATGTTCAAGGAGACAACGCAGGAGGCGCATCAGGCTGAAGTCCAGACTGCTTGAGATTCTCTCAGAAGAGAGTTTCCAGGCTCAGGTGTGCTAATCGGTCCAGGCTGAGATTCACTGCAGCAGCTTGAAGCCAAACTCAAAGAAAGATTCAGGCTGAGGTCCAGATGTGGGTTAAGACTGAGAGAAGGATCCAGGCTCAGGTTCAAATGGAGAAACTGGCTCAGACACACAATTACGCTCATGAACAGATGGAAAAGCAACACGTTGGAAAAAGTGGTGAGAAGGTGAAGTAGGTAACTTCTATTAAGCCCCCGTTTTAGGTATGTTGACTGAAAGTGAGTCCTGACAGTGAGAGATGACAAAAACAGTTTCCTTCAGTCTGCGATCGGTGAATGAACACATGCAGATGAACACATGCAGATGAACACATGCAGATGGATGTAAAGTAGAAGCCAGAACCAGCAGGAGCTCGACGGGGTGTCCATCACTGCTCGTCACACAAGACGGATCAATATCTGATCAGTTACCTCAGATGAGCCCAGCTCAGCCTCCACTGAGGGAGGCGGTCCGTCGACCCCAGAAGAGACATGACACTGACAGTTTGACATACTGGTCAAGAACAACAGGGACTACCAGCTTGAGAAATGGGAGTT